>NW_024736335.1:0-10619 GCF_018991925.1 Homarus americanus
TGATCGAGTATAACAAAGTCCACTGATCGAGTATAACAAAGTCCCCTGATTGAGTATAACAAAGGCCCCTGATCGAGTATAGCAAAGTCCCCTGATCGAGTATAACAAAGCACCGGATCGTGCATAACAAAGGCCCCTGGTCGAGCATAACAAAGTCCCCTGGTCGAGTATAACAAAGTCTCCTGATCGAGAGAAACAAAGTCCCCTGGTTGCATATAACAAAGTCTCCTGATCGAGTATAATAAAGTCCCCTGATCGAGCATAACAAAGTCCCCTGATCGAGTATAACAAAAAGGCTCTTGGTCGAGCATAACTAAGTCCCTTGGTCGAGTATAACAAAGTCTCCTGATCGAGTATAACAAACTCCCCTGGTCGAGTATAACAAAGTCCAATGATCGAGTATAACAAAGCCCCCTGATCGAGAAAAACAAAGTCCCCTGATTGAGTATAACAAAGTCCCCTGATCGAGTATAACAAAGTCCCCTGATCGAGTATAACAAAACCCACTTGATCGAGTATAACAAAGCCCCCTGATCAAATATAAAAAGTAGCCAGATTGAGTATAACAAAGTCCCCTCATCGAATATAACAAATTCCCATAATCGAGCATAACAAAGGCACCCTGGTCGAGCATAACAAAGTCCCTTGGTCGAGTATAACAAAGACCTCAGATCGAGTATACCAAAGTCCCTTGATCGAGTAAAACAATCTCTTCTGGTCGAGTATAACAAAGCCCCCTGATCGAGTATAACAAAGACCTCTCATCGAGTATAAGAAAGTCCCCTGGTCGAGTGTAACAAAGTCCCCTGATCGAGTATAATAAAGTCCCCTGATCGAGTAAAACAAAGTCCCCTGGTCAAGTATAACAAAGGCCCATAATCGAGTATAACAAAGACCTCTCATTGAGTATAACAAAGTCCCCTGAGCGAATAAAAAAAAGGCCCCTCGTCGAGCATAAGAAAGTCCCCTGGTCGAGTATACCAAAGTCCCCTGATCGAGAAAAACAAAGTCCGAAGGCGAGTATAACAAAGTCCCCTGATCGAGAGAAACAAAATCACCTGATCGAGTAAAACAACGTCCCCTTGTCAAGTATAACAAAGGCCCCTAATCGAGTATAACAAAGACCTCTGATTGATTATAACAAAGTCCCCTGAGCGAATAAAAAAAGGCCCCTGTTCGAGCATAATAAAGTCCCCTGGTCGAGTATACCAAAGTCCCCCAATCGAGTAAAACAAAGCCCCTTGCTCGAGCAAAACAAAGTCCCCTGATTGAGTATAACAAAGTCCTCTGAACAAGTATAACAAAGTCACCTGATCGAGTATACCAAAGTCCCTTGATCGATTATAACAAAGGCCCCTGATCGAGTATAACAAAGACCCTGAACGAGTACATCAAAATCCCCTCATCGAGGATAACAAAGTCCCTTGATCCAGTATAACAACGAACCGGATCGAGCATAACAAAGGCCCTTGGTCGAGCATAACAAAGTCCCCTGGTCGAGTATAACAAAGTCACCTGATCGAGTATGACAAAGTCCCCTGAATGAGTATAACAAAGGCCCCCGATCAAGTATAACAAAGGCACCTGACCGAGTATAACAAAGTCCCCTGGTCGAGTATAACAAAGTCCCCTGATTGAGCATAACAAAGTCCTCTGATCGAGTATAACAAAGTCCCCTGGTCGAGCATAACAAAGCCCTGATCGAGAGTACAACAAAGGAAACCGGATCGAGAGAAACAAGTCCCTGGTCGAGTATAGCAAAGTCTGATCGAGTATAACCAGCCCCCTCATCGAAAAAACAAAGTCCCTGATTGAGTAACAAAGTACTCTGATCGAGGAAAACAAGTCCCCTGGTCGAAATAAAACAAGAATCCCCTCATCGGTATAACAAAGTCCCGTGATCGAGGTATAACAAGTCCCCTAATCAAGTATAACAAGGCCCCTAATCGAGTATAACAAAGGCCCCTGATCGAGTATAACAAAGTCCCCTGATTGAGTATAACAAAGCCCCGGATCGAGCTTAACAAAGGCCCCTGGTCGAGCATAACAAAGTCCCCTGGTCGAGTATAACAAAGTCCCCTAATCGAGGGAAACAAAGTCCCCTGGTTGCATATAACAAAGTCCCCTGATCGAATATAACAAAGTCCCCTGATCGAGTATAGCGAAGTCCCCTGATCGAGTATAACAAAAAGGCTCCTGGTCGAGCATAACTAAGTCCCCTAATCGAGTATAACAAAGTCCCCTGATCGAGTATAACAAAGCCCCGGATCGAGCATAACAAAGGCCTTTGGTCGAGCATAACAAAGTCCCCTGGTCGAGTATAACAAAGTACCCATGTCAACAGAAACAAAGTCCCCTGGTCGAGTATAACAACAAAAGTCCCCTGATGGAGTATAACAAAAGTCCCTGGTCGAGAGTAAACAAAGTCCCCTCATCGAGTATAACAAAAGTCACGTGATCGAGTACAACAAAGTCCCTAAACAGGTATAACAAAGGCCCCTAATCGAGTATAACAAAGTCCCTGATCGGAGTATAACAAAGCCCGGATCGAGGACATAACAAAGGCCCCTGGTCGAGCATAACAAAGTCCCCTGGTCGAGTATAACAAAGTCCCCATGTCAACAGAAACAAAGCCCCCTGGTCGAGTATAACAAAATCCCCTGATCGAGTATAACAAAGTCCCATGATCGAGTATAACAAAGTCCCCTTATCGAGTATAACAAAAAGGCTCCTCGGCGAGCATAACAAAGTCCCCTGGTCGAGTAAAACAAAGTCTCCTGATGGAGTAAAACAAAGTCCCTTGCTCGAGTATAACAAAGTCCCCTGATCGGGTATAACAAAGCCCCCTGATAGAAAAAAACAAAGTCCCCTGATTGAGTATAACAAAGTCCCTTGATCTAGTATAACAAAGTCCATTGATCGAGCATAACAAAGGCACCCTGGTCGAGTATGACAAAGTCCCATGAACGAAAGGTATGAAAACCGAGGCCCCCTGATCGAGGTAACAAGTCCCCTGATCGGAGTATAACAAAAGCACCGGATCGAGGAGCATAACAAAAGGCCCTGGTCGGGCATAACAAAGTCCCCTAATCGAGTATAACAAAAAGGCTCCTGGTCGAGCATAACTAAGTCCCCTGGTCGATTATAACAAAGTCTCCTGATCGAGTAAAACAAAGTTCCCTGGTGGGGTATAACAAAGTCCCCTGATCGAGTATAACAAAGTCCCCTGATCGAGCATAACAAAGGCACCCTGGTCGAAAATAACAAAGTCCCCTGGTCGAGTATAACAAAGTCCCCTGATCGAGTATAACAAAGCCCCCTTGATCGAGTATAACAAAGCCCCCTCATCAAATATAAAAAGTCTCCAGATTGAGTATAACAAAGTCCCCTCATCGAGTGTAACAAATTCCCATGATCGAGCATAACAAAGGCACCCTGGTCGAGCATAACAAAGTCCCCTGGTCGAGTATAACAAAGTCCCCTGATCGAGAGAAACAAAGTCCCCTGGTTGCATATAACAAAGTCCCCTGATCGAGTATAACAAAGTCCCCTGATCGAGAATAACAAAGTCCCCTGATCGAGTATAACAAAAAGGCTCTTGGTCGAGCATAATTAAGTCCCCTGGTCGAGTATAACAAAGTCTCCTGATTGAGTAAAACAAAGTCCCCTGGTCGAGTATAACAAAGTCCAATGATCGAGTATAACAAAGCCCCCAGGTCGAGTAGAACAAAAGTCCTGATTGAGTATAACAAAGTCCTCTGATCGAGTATAACAAAGTCCCCTGGTCGAGCATAACAAAGGCCCCAGGTCGAGTATAAAACGTCCCCTGATCGAGCATAACAAAGGCACCCTGGTCAAGTTTAACAATGTCCCCTGGTCGAGTATAACAAAATCCCCTGATCGAGTATAACGAAGGCCTCTGATCGAGTATAACAAAGTCCCCTGATTCAGTATAACAAAGTCCCCTCATCGAGTATAACAAATTCCCATAATCGAGCATAACAAAGGCACCCTGGTAGAGTATAACAAAGTCCCCTGGTCGAGTATAACAAAGTCCCCTGATCGAGAGAAACAAAGTCCCCTGGTCGAGTATAACAAAGTCCCCTGATCGAGTATAACAAAGCCCCCTCATCGAGAAAAACAAAGTCCCCTGATTGAGTATAACAAAGTACTCTGATCGAGTAAAACAAAGTCCCCTGGTCGATTAAAACAAAGTCCCCTGATCAGGTATAACCAAAGTCCCCTGATCAGGCATAAGGCCCTGGTCGAGTATAACAAAGTCTCCTGGTCGAGTATAACAAAGTCCCCTAATCGATATAACAAAGTCCCCTGATCGAGTATAACAAAGTCCCCTGGGCGAGTATCACAAAGTCCCCTGGGCGAGTAAAACAAAGTCCCCTGATCGAGTATAAAAAAAACCCTCATCGAGTATTACAAAGGCCCCTCTTTGAGTATAACAAAGACCCTTGATCGAGTATAACAAAGTCCCATGAACGAATATAACAAAGTCACCTGATCGAGTATATACCAAAGTCCCCTGATCGATTATAACAAAAGCCCTGCTTGAGTATAAAAATGGCCCCTCATCGAGTATAACAAAGTCCCCAAAATGAGTATAACAAAGGCCCCCTATCGAGTATAACAAAGTTCCCTGATCGAGTATAACAAAGGCCTCTGTTCGAGTATAATAAAGTCCCCTGAACGATTACAACAAAGTCCTCTGATCGAGTATAACAAAGTCCCCTGGTCGAGCATAACAAAGGCCCCTGGTCGAGTATAAAAACGTCGCCTGGTCGAGTACAACAAAGTCCCCAGGACGACTATAACAATGTCCCATGATCGAGTATAACAAAGCCCCCTCATCGAGTATGACAAAGGCCCCTGATCGAGTATAACAAAGGCCTCTGTTCGAGTATAACAAAGTCCCCTGAACTATTACAACAAAGTCCCCTGATCGAGTATAAAAAAGTCCCCTGATCGAGTATAACAAAGCCCCGGATCGTGTATAACAAAGGTCCCTGGTCGAGTATAACAAAGTCCCCTGATCGAGTATAACAAAAAGGCCCCTGGTCGAGCATAACAAGTCCCCTGGTCGATTATAACAAAGTCCCCTGATTGAGTAAAATAAAGTCCCCTGGTCGAGTATAACAAAGTCCCCTGATCGAATATAACAAAGCCCCCTGCTCGAGTAAAATAAAGTCCCCTGATTGAGTATAACAAAGTCCTCTGAACAAGTATAACAAAGTCACCTGATCGAGTATACCAAAGTCCCTTGATCGAGTATAACAAAGGCCCCTGAACGATTACAACAAAGTCCCCTGATCGAGTATAACAAAGTCCCTTGATCGAGTATAACACAGAACCGGATTGAGCATAACAAAGGCCCCTGGTCGAGCATAACAAAGTCCCCTGGTCGAGTATAACAAAGTCCCCTGATCGAGAGAAACAAAGTCCCCTGGTCGAGTATAACAAAGTCCCCTGATCGAGTATAACAACGCCCCCTCATCGGGAAAAACAAAGTTCCCTGATTGAGTATAACAAAGTACTCTGATCGAGTAAACAAAGTCCCCTGGTCGAGTAAAACAAAGTCCCCTCATCGAGTATAACAAAGTCCCGTGATCGAGTATAATAAAGTCCCCTATTCGAGTATAACAAAGGCCCCTAATCGAGTATAACAAAGTCCCCTGATCGAGTATAACAAAGCCCCGGATCGAGCATAACAAAGGCCCCTGGTCGAGCATAAAAAAGTCCCCTGGTTGAGTATAACAAACTCCCCATGTCAACAGAAACAAAGTCCCCTGGTCGAATATAACAAAGTCCCCTGATCGAGTATAACAAAGTCCCCTGATCGAGTATAACAAAGTCCCCCATCATATAACAGCGTACCTGACCGAAAGTATAACAAAGTCCCCTGGTCGAGTATAACAAAGTCCCCTGATCGAGTAAGACAAAGTCCCCAGGTCGAGTATAACAAAGTCCCCTGATTGAGTATAACAAAGTCCTCTGATCGAGTATAACAAAGTCACCTGGTCGAGCATAACAAAGGCCCCAGGTCGAGTATAAAACGTCCCCTGATCGAGCATAACCAAGGCACCCTGGTCGAGTTTAACAATGTCCCCTGGTCGAGTATAACAAAGTCCCCTGATCGAGTATAACGAAGGCCTCTGATCGAGTATAACAAAGTCACCTGATCGATTATAACAAAGCCCCCTTGATCGAGTATAACAAAGACCCCTGATCAAATATAAAAAGTCCCCTGATTCAGTATAACAAAGTCCCCTCATCGAGTATAACAAATTCCCATAATCGAGCATAACAAAGGCACACCGGTAGAGTATAACAAAGTCCCCTGGTCGAGTATAACAAAGTCCCCTGATCGAGAGAAACAAAGTCCCCTGGTCGAGTATAACAAAGTCCCGTGATCGAGTATGACAAAGCCCCCTCATCGAGAAAAACAAAGTCCCCTGATTGAGTATAACAAAGTACTCTGATCGAGTAAAACAAAGTCCCCTGGTCGATTAAAACAAAGTCCCCTGATCGAGTATAACAAAGTCCCCTGATCGAGCATAAGGCCCCTTGTCGAGTATAACAAAGTCTCCTGGTCGAGTATAACAAAGTCTCCTGGTCGAGTATAACAAAGTCTCCTGGTCGAGTATAACAAAGTCCCCTAATCGATATAACAAAGTCCCCTGATCGAGTATAACAAAGTCCCCTGGTCGAGTATCACAAAGTCCCCTGGGCGAGTAAAACAAAGTCCCCTGATCGAGTATAAAAAAAACCCTCATCGAGTATTACAAAGGCCCCTCTTTGAGTATAACAAAGACCCCTGATCGAGTATAACAAAGTCCCATGAACGAATATAACAAAGTCACCTGATCGAGTATACCAAAGTCCCCTGATCGATTATAACAAAAGCCCTGCTTGAGTATAAAAATGGCCCCTCATCGAGTATAACAAAGTCCCCAAAATGAGTATAACAAAGGCCCCCTATCGAGTATAACAAAGTCCCCTGATTGAGTATAACAAAGGCCTCTGTTCGAGTATAATAAAGTCCCCTGAACGATTACAACAAAGTCCTCTGATCGAGTATAACAAAGTCCCCTTGTCGAGCATAGCAAAGGCCCCTGGTCGAGTATAAAAACGTCGCCTGGTCGAGTATAACAAAGTCCCCAGGACGACTATAACAAAGTCCCATGATCGAGTATAACAAAGCCCCCTCATCGAGTATGACAAAGGCCCCTGATCGAGTATAACAAAGGCCTCTGTTTGAGTATAACAAAGTCCCCTGAACGATTACAACAAAGTCCCCTGATCGAGTATAACAAAGTCCCCTGATCGAGTATAACAAAGCCCCGGATCGTGTATAACAAAGGTCCCTGGTCGAGTATAACAAAGTCCCCTGATCGAGTATAACAAAAAGGCCCCTGGTCGAGCATAACAAAGTCCCCTGGTCGATTATAACAAAGCCCCCTGCTCGAGTAAAACAAAGTCCCCTGATTGAGTATAACAAAGTCCCCTTATCGAATATAACAAAGCCCCTTGCTCGAGTAAAACAAAGTCCCCTGATTGAGTATAACAAAGTCCTCTGAACAAGTATAACAAAGTCACCTGATCGAGTATACCAAAGTCCCTTGATCGAGTATAACAAAGGCCCTGAACGATTACAACAAAGTCCCCTGATCGAGTATAACAAAGTCCCCTGATCGAGTATAACAAAGCCCCGGATCGTGTATAACAAAGGTCCCTGGTCGAGTATAACAAAGTCCCCTGATCGAGTATAACAAAAGGCCCCTGGTCGAGCATAACAAAGTCCCCTGGCCGATTATAACAAAGTCCCCTGATTGAGTAAAACAAAGTCCCCTGGTCGAGTATAACAAAGTCCCCTGATCGAATATAACAAAGCCCCCTGCTCGAGTAAAATAAAGTCCCCTGATTGAGTATAACAAAGTCTCGAACAAGTATACAAAGTCACTCTGATCGAGTATACCAAAGTCTTGCATCGAGTATAACAAAGGCTCCCTGAACGATTACAAATAAAGTCCCTGATCGAGTATAACAAAGTCCTTGATCGAGTATATAACAAAGAACCGATTGGAGTGCCAACAAAGGCCCTGGTCGAGACATAACAAAGTCCCTGGTCGAGTATAACAAAAGTCCCCGGTCAAGTAAATCAAAGTCCCTCATCGAGTATAACAGCCCCGGATCGAGCATACAATAAAGGCCCTGGTCGAGCAAGCAACAAAGTCCCCTGGTCGAGTATAACAGAGTCCCCATGTCAACAGAAACAAAGTCCCCTGGTCGAGTATAACAAAGTCCCCTAATCGAGTATAACAAAGTCCCCTGATCGAGTATAACAAATTCCCCTTATCGAGTATAACAAAAAGGCTCCTGGTCGAGCATAACAAACTCCCCTGGTCGAGTATAACAAAGTCTTCTGATCGAGTAAAACAAAGTCCCCTGGTCGAGTATAACAAAGACCCCTGATCAAGTATAACAAAGCCCCCTGATAGAGAAAAACAAAGTCCCCTGATTGAGTATAACAAAGTCCCTTGATCGAGTATAACAAAGTCCCCTGATCGAGCATAACAAAGGCACCCTGGTCGAGTATAAGAAAGCCCCCTGATCGAGTATGACAAAGACCCATGAACGAATATAACAAAGTCACCTGATCGAGTATAACAAAGTCCCCTGAATGAGTATAACGAAGGCCTCCGTTCGAGTATAACAAAGGCACCTGACCGAGTATAACAAAGTCCCCTGTTCGAGTATAACAAAGTCCCCTGATTCAGTATAACAAAGTCCTCTGATCGTGTATAATAAAGTCCCCTGGTCGAGCATAACAAAGGCCCCTGGTCGAGTATAAAAACGTCCCTTGGTCGAGTATAACAAAGTCCCCTGGACGACTATAACAAAGTCCCATGATCGAGTATAACAAAGCACCCTCATCGAGTATAACAAAGTCCCCTGATCGAATATAACAAAGCCCACTGCTCGAGTCAAACAAAGTCCCCTGATTGAGTATAACAAAGTCCCCTGATCGAATATAACAAAGCCCCCTGCTCAAGTAAAAAAAAGTCCCCTGATTGAGTATAACAAAGTCCTCTGAACAAGTATAACAAAGTCACCTGATCGTGTATACCAAAGTCCCTTGATCGAGTATAACAAAGGCCCCTCATCGAGTATAACAAAGACCCTGAACGAGTACAACAAAATCCCCTGATCGAGTATAACAAAGTCCCCTGATCGAGTATAACAAAGAACCGGATCGAGCATAACAAAGGCCCCTAATCGAGTATAACAAAGTCCTGGTCTAAAAGTATAACAAAGGCCCCATGTCCTTAGAAACAAAGTCCCTGGTCAGAGTATAACAAAGAGTCCCTGAATTAAGTAAAACAAGTCCCCTCATCGACAAAACAAAGAGTCCGTGATCGAGTATAACAAAGTCCTAATCGAGTATAGCAAAGAAGGCCCTAATCGAGTATAACAAAGGTCCCTGATTAGGTATAACAAAATAGCGGATCAGGCATAACAAAGGCCCCTGGTCGAGCATAACAAAAGGCCCTGGTCGAGGCATAGCAAAGTCCCTGATCAGAATAACAAAGTCCCTGATCTAGTATAGCAAGTCCTGATCAGTATAACAAAGTCCCATGATCATTATAACAAAGCCCCCTAATCAGGTATAACCAAAGCCCTAATGGAGTATAACAAAAGGCTCATAGAATATAAGCAAAAGTCCTGGTCGAGTAAAACAAAGTCTCCTGATCGAGTAAAACAAAGTCCCTTGGTCGAGTATAACAAAGCCCCCTGATCGAGTATGACAAAGTCTCCTGATCGAGTATAACAAAGCCCCCTTGATCGAGTATAACAAAGACCCCTGATCAAATATAAAAAGTCCCCTGATTCAGTATAACAAAGTCCCCTCATCGAGTATAACAAATTCCCATAATCGAGCATAACAAAGGCACCCTGGTAGAGTATAACAAAGTCCTCTGGTCGAGTATAACAAAGTCCCCTGATCGAGAGAAACAAAGTCCCCTGGTCGAGTATAACAAAGTCCCCTGATCGAGTATAACAAAGCCCCCTCATCGAGAAAAACAAAGTCCCCTGATTGAGTATAACAAAGTACTCTGATCGAATAAAACAAAGTTCCCTGGTCGATTAAAACAAAGTCCCCTGATTAAGTATAACAAAGTCCCCTGATCGAGCATAAGGCCCCTTGTCGAGTATAACAAAGTCTCCTGGTCGAGTATAACAAAGTCTCCTGGTCGAGTATAACAAAGTCTCCTGGTCGAGTATAACAAAGTCCCCTAATTGATATAACAAAGTCCCCTGGTCGAGTATAACAAAGTCCCCTGGGCGAGTAAAACAAAGTCCCCTGATCGAGTATAAAAAAAACCTCATCGAGTATTACAAAGGCCCCTCTTTGAGTATAACAAAGACCCCTGATCGAGTATAACAAAGTCCCATGAACGAATATAACAAAGTCACCTGATCGAGTACACCAAAGTCCCCTGATCGATTATAACAAAAGCCCTGCTTGAGTATAAAAATGGCCCCTCATCGAGTATAACAAAGTCCCCAAATGAGTATAACAAAGGCCCCCTATCGAGTATAACAAA
>NW_024736336.1:0-1174 GCF_018991925.1 Homarus americanus
CATACAATGTCTCACTTTAAAAGCTGGTTTTCCTGCTCCTTCGTGGCTAGATTAATACAGTATAATTTTTTTTCTATACAGTATTACCCGCTTACACGGTTTCACTTTCCGGTTTCACTTTCCGCGATTTCATTTATGCGTACCTTGCCAGAACCGGATTACTTTTCCACAACATATACTCATATATGTGGTGCATCTACTCATATATGCGGTGCATCTACTCATATGCGGGTAAAATTTTTTTTTTTTATTTAACCTCATACAATTCATACAAATTACCCGGCCAGAATATAATTTACATTGCTGAATTCTTACAATATGATGATCAGTTTTGTATATAAACATCATGGATTTTGCATTAGACATACAAATTTTAGATCTCATGTAATAACTTGTTTACACAAAGCAAATATTTTATCATTTGTGCAAAATATATGAAGTTTACATTCAAAATATTCCCTGACCTACAAGGAATCCAGAAATGTCAATTATATTATCCTAACATTAGTCTGAGTTATTATTATTACTAAAATGTAATATACTATTTTCTCCCAAAGCTTCTCTGGGAGGAGGAGGAAGGACCCACCAGCTAGGCGGAGTATTTTGATTGACAGATAGTGTCCTGAAGAATATTTTTTATTTATTTACTGAAGATATATGTTTTAGCTTATAAAATTCATACAAATAACCCGCCAGAATATAATTTACATAATTCTTACAATATGATGATCATTTTGAATATAAACATCATGATTTTGCATTAGACATACAAATTTTAGATCTCATGTAATAACTTGGTTTACACAAAGCAAATATTTTATCTTTTGTGCAAAATATATGAAGTTTACATTCAAAATATTCCCTGACCTGCAAGGAATCCAGAAATGTCAATTATATTATCCTAACTTTAGTCTGAGATATTATTTATTAGTAAAAGTTAAAAATCTAGTATTTTCTCCCAACATTTCTCTGGTAGGAGGGAAGGTGGAGGGGGAGGGTTGGGACCAACCGACCCAGCTGGCGTGAGGAGGAGGGGGGAGGCAAGAATTTTGATTGACAGATAGTGTCGAAGAATATTTTTTTTTTATTAACTGAAGATATTTGTTTTAGCTTACAAAATTCATACAAATTACTCGACCAGAATTTAATTTACATTGCTGAATTCTTACAATAT
>NW_024736337.1:0-5000 GCF_018991925.1 Homarus americanus
CGGTACACGCCACCGTTAGGCACAGGCTGCCCCCAGCCCGGGGTAATTAATGACACCTTCCCAACCATAACACGCCACCACTGCACAGGCCGCCCCTCAGCCCGGGGCAATTAACGCACCTTCCTTCCTAACTACACACGCCACCACTGCACAGCCGCCCCCAGCCCAAATTACAACGCATACCTTCCTTCCTAACCATACACGCCACTACCGGCACAGGCTGCCCCCAGCCTGGGGTACCAACGCACACCTCTTCCTAACTATACACGCCACTACTGGCACAGGCTGCCCCTCACCCGGTAAAACACCCCCCCAACAACCACCCACAACCACACCCCCAGCCTGGGGTAAATAATGCACCTTCCTTCCCAGCTATGCACGCCAATGCTGGCCCAGGCTGCCCTCAGCCTGGGGTAATAATGCACACCTTCCTTCCAACTATACACCACGCTTACATAGGCTGCCCCCCCAGCCTCAGTAATTAATACACCTTCCCTTCCTAACCATAAAAACACCACCTGCCACAGGCCCCCCTCAGCCTGGGGTAATTAACAATGCATACCTTCCCAACCATACACGCCACTGCTGGCCCAAGGCTGCCCCTCAGCCTGTGCACCAACATACCTTCCTTCCTAACTATACACGCCACTACTGCACAGGCTGCCCCGCCTGCACTAATGCCACCTTCCTTCCTAACTACACACGCCACTACCGGCACAGCTGCCCCTCAGCCTGGGTAATTAACGCAACTTCCTCTCATAACCATACACTCCACTGCTGGCCCAGGCTGCCCCTCAGCCTGGGTACCAATGCACACCTTCCTAACCATACACCACTGCTGGCATAGCTGCCTCAGCCTGCAATAATGCACACCTTCCTAACCAACTACACACGCCACCACCGGGAATACGCCCTCAGCTCGGGGTACCAATGCACACTCTTCCTAGCTATACACGCCACTGCTGCCCAGGCTGCCTCAGCCTGGGGAAAACGCAACCTTCCTTCCAACCATACACGCCACTAATTGCCCAGGCTGCCTCAGCCTGTGTACTAATGCATACCTTCCTTCTAATTATACACGCCACTGCTGGCATAGGCTGCCCTCAGCCTGCAATTAATGCATACCTTCCTTCCTAACTATACACGCCACTGCTGGCAAGGCTGCCCCAGCCAGTAAATTAATGCATACCTTCCTAACTATACACGCCAATGCTGCACAGTACGCCCTCAGCCTGGAAATAATTCACATGACAACTTCCTTCAACTACACACCGCCACTGCTGGCATAAGCTTCCCGCCCTGGGGTACTAATGACGACCTTCCTTCCAACCATACACGCCACTGCTGCAGCAATGCCCGCCTGGGGTACAACGCATACCTTCCTTCCTAACTATACACGCCACACTGCATACAGCTGCCCCCAGCCCGTGTACTAACGTACAACTCCTTCCAACCATACACGCCACCTCACAGTGGCCGCCTCAGCCTGTACCACTCATACCTTCCATCGTAAACCATAACGCCACTACTGCATAGCCGCCTCAGCCAGTACCAACACGCACACCTCCCTTCCTTAACTATACACGCCACTGCTGGCAAGGCCGCCCCAGCCCGGGGTACAACGCATACCTTCCTTCCAGCTACACGCCACTGCTGGCCCAGGCTGCCTCAGCCTGGGGTAATTAATGCATATCTTCCTTCCTATACACACGCCACTGCCGGCACCGCCTCAGCCCAAAAACAATGCACACTTCCACTAACCAACACGCCACTACCTGCATAGCCGCCCCCCAACCTGGGGTAACTAATGCACACCTCTTCCAACCATACATCAACTGCTGGCATAGGCTGCCCCCAGCCTGGGGTAATTAATTCACACCTTCCAAACTATACACCCGCCACTGCTGGCCTAGTCAGCCCCCAGCCTGGGGTAATTAATGCACACCTTCCTTCCAAACCACACGCCATCAAATGGAATAGGCTGCCTCAGCCTGTAATTAACGCACACCTCCCTTCCTAACTATACACGCCACTGCTGGCCCAGGCTGCCCTCAGCCCTAAGGTGCAATTAACACACACCTTCCTTCCTAACTATACACGCCACTACTGGCACAGGCTGCCCTCAGCCTGTGTACACCAATGCACACCTTTCCAACCATAACGCCACTGCTGGCCCAGGCTGCCCCTCAGCCCTGTGCAACTAATGCATACCTCTTCCAACTACACACGCCACTGCTGGCCCAGGCTGCCCTCAGCCTGTGTAACTAATGCATACCTTCCTAATAACCATACACGCCACTACCGGCATAGGCTGCCTCAGCCTGGGGTAATTAATGCATACCTTCCCTTCCAACCATAACACGCCACTCAAGGCCTAGCTGCCTCAGCCCGGGGTAATTAATGCATACCTTCCTTCCTAACTATAAACGCCACTACTACAGGATGCCCCAGCCTGGGGAATTACCACGCATACCTTCCTAACTATACACGCCACTGCTGGCCCAGGCAGCTCCCTCAGCCCTGTACAATGCACACCTCCTTCCTTCCTAACCATACACGCCACTAAAGCTGTACATAGGCTGCCCTCAGCTCAACCAATGCTTCTTCCCAACTATACACGCCACTGCTGCCTAGGCCGCCTCACCCTCCTGGGGCAATTAATAGCTACACCTCCTTCCTAACTATACACGCCAAATTACTGGCAGCTGCCCTCAGCTCAGTAATTAATGCACACCCCTTCCACATACACCATCATGGCCCAGCTGCCCCGCCTGGGTAACAATGCATACCTCCTTCCTAACCATACACGCCACTACTCGGCACAGGCTGCCCCTCAGCCTGGGTACAACGCAACACCTTCCTAGCTATGCACCGCCACAAGCTGCCCAGGCTGCCCAGCCCGTGGCAACTACAATGGCACCTTCCTTCCAAACTACACGCCATTGCCTGGCACAGGCTTCCCCAGCCTGGGGTAACAATGCACACCTTTCCAACCATACACGCCACTACTGGCATAGGCTGCTCCCAGCCCAAAATAATGCATACCTTCCTTCTCAACTATACACGCTACCACAAGCATAGGCTGCCTCAGCCTGGGGTTTAATGCACACCTTCTTCCTAACCACACACGCCATCATCTGGCCCAGGCCAGCCCTCAGCCTGGGGTACTAATGCATACCTTAACATAATACCACATCACATAGGCTGCCCTCAGCCTGGGGTAATTAATGCATACCTTCCTTCCTAACTATACACGCCGTTGCTGGCATAGGCTGCCCTCAGCCTGGGGTAATTAATGCATACCTTCCTTCCTAACTATCCACGCCACTGCTGGCATAGGCTGCCCTCAGCCAGAGGTAATTAATGCATACCTTCCTTCCTAACTATACACGTCACTGCTGGCATAGGCTGCCCTCAGCCTGTGGTAATTAATGCATACCTTCCTTCCTAACTATCTACGCCACTGCTGGCATAGGCTGTCCTCAGCCTGGGGTAATTAATGCATACCTTCCTTCCTAACTATCTACGCCACTGCTGGCATAGGCTGCCCTCAGCCTTGGGTAATTAATGCATACCTTCCTTCCTAACTATCTACGCCACTGCTGGCATAGGCTGCCCTCAGCCTGGGGTAATTAATGCATACCTTCCTTCCTAACTATACACGCCAATGCTGGCATAGGCTGCCCTCAGCCTTGGGTAATTAATGCATACCTTCCTTCCTAACTATCTACGCCACTGCTGGCATAGGCTGCCCTCAGCCTGTGGTAATTAATGCATACCTTCCTTCCTAACTATACACGCCAATGCTGGCATAGGCTGCCCTCAGCCTTGGGTAATTAATGCATACCTTCCTTCCTAACTATCTACGCCACTGCTGGCATAGGCTGTCCTCAGCCTGGGGTAATTAATGCATACCTTCCTTCCTAACTATACACGCCAATGCTGGCATAGGCTGCCCTCAGCCTTGGGTAATTAATGCATACCTACCTTCCTTCCTTCCTAACTATACACGCCACTGCTGGCATAGGCTGTCCTCAGCCTCGGGTAATTAATGCATACCTTCGTTCCTAACTATACACGCCACTGCTGGCATAGGCTGCCCTCAGCCTGGGGTAATTAATGAATACCTTCCTTCCTAACTATACGCGCCACTGCTGGCATAGGCTGCCCTCAGCCTGGGGTAATTTCTGCATACCTTCCTTCCTAACTATACACGCCACTGCTGGCATAGGCTGCCCTCAGCCTGGGGTAATTAATGCATACCTTCCTTCCTAACTATACACGCCACTACTGGCATAGGCTGCCCTCAGCCTGGGGTAATTAGATCATACCTTCCTTCCTAACTATGCACGCCACTGCTGGCATAGGCTGCCCTCAGCCTGGGGTAATTAATGCATACCTTCCTTCCTAACTATACACGCCACTACTGGCATAGGCTGCCCTCAGCCTGGGGTAATTAGATCATACCTTCCTTCCTAACTATGCACGCCACTGCTGGCATAGGCTGCCCTCAGCCTGGGGTAATTAATGCATACCTTCCTTCCTAACTATACACGCCAATGCTGGCATAGGCTGCCCTCAGCCTGGGGTAATTAATGCATACCTTCCTTCCTATCTATACACGCCACTGCTGGCATAGGCTGCCCTCAGCCTGGGGTAATTAATGCATACCTTCCTTCCCAACTATACACGCCACTGCTGGCATAGGCTGCCCTCAGCTGGGTAATTAATGCACACCTTCCTTCCCAACTATACATGCCACTACTGGCATAGGCTGCCCTCAGCCTGTTTGAATGAATTAGGAATATTGAAAAGTTTTACATATATGGCAACTTATATTGTCATTGTTTATTTACCTCACGCAGTAACCTTTGAGGATGATGGAGAATATGTTAAAACTGAGTCTGGCCACGGCCGGCTACTAGCTAACCTATACACCACTGTAGACTGTCATGTATATTAGTCAATTGTTTTTTAAATATATGACAACCATATTACTC
>NW_024736338.1:0-2500 GCF_018991925.1 Homarus americanus
TTGCAATTGTTTCCCATGAACGAGGAATTCCCAGTAAGTGCAAATCATCAGCTTGCGCTGACTACGTCCCTGCCCTTTGTACACACCGCCCGTCGCTACTACCGATTGAATGATTTAGTGAGGCCTTCGGACTGGCGCTCTTGGATTGTCGGCCCCGTTGCCCGCGAGGGTTTTATGGGGTCGTCGCCTTGAGCTGACGGAAAGATGTCCAAACTTGATCATTTAGAGGAAGTAAAAGTCGTAACAAGGTTTCCGTAGGTGAACCTGCGGAAGGATCATTAACAGAGAGAAAGAGAACGGGGCGCTCTTAAAACTACTACTCTCCTGATTTGGGCGGTCTCGGGCTATGCTCTGGCAACTCCAGCAGGGAAAGAGGACAATCCCGGCCCCCGCACCAAAAATAGGTACCACGCTGTGGGTGGACCACACTCGGGCGAGAGCGCGAAGACCGGAGGAGGACGGACAGGGCTTTGGACAGCTGCCCGTCCGTTCCTTACTACCGGCGAATAAGCCTCTTGACCCAAAAAGAGTGAAATTCTAGTGTCAAAAAACAACAACAAGCCGTCCGGCCAAACCCAAACCACAAACTTGGGCTATATCTGTCAAACCCTTTCATCGAGACTCGACCTGTGATGGTTAGTCGCAAAAAGACCAAATGGCAAATACACAACTCTTAACGGGGGATCACTCGGCTCGTGGGTCGATGAAGACAGCAGCAAACTGCGTGTCGGTATGTGAATCGCAAGAATACCAGATACATCGACAAGTTGAACGCATATTGCGGCGGCGGCAGCCATATGAGCTTAATAGCCGCCACTCCTCTCGGTCAAAATATACATCCGCCAGTTTGCTGCGGTTAAATTGCCTGCTGACTGCTCTCCCCGACACGAGGGTAACCCGAACAGACTTCACGCCTTGGGGTTTAATCGCGCCGGCGCTAGCGAGCGTGCCATAAAACAAGCAAGCCTATCACTAGCAAGTCCATGGACTTGGCGCACCCATTCAACCACATATAAGCGACGGTATGCAGCCCTCTCTTAAATAACTGGGCGGCTCTTTTGCCTGCTGTCCACAGGGTGCGAATGACCGTCGGCCGCTCATAGCAATGATGCTGCACATGTTCTAGAGGACCTCCATCACGAAGAGGAAGCAGAAACCGGGTGGGATATCTTTTAAAACAAAGCCCGAATTTCGTCTATCACCGAAAGAGTGCTTGGCATGCATTGCAGTGGAACCTAAATTGATGAGTGCGCCTGGGCCCGCAGTCTACCATGTAGTGGCGCAGGCAGAGAGATGACAATTGCTCTCGTCGGGACGAGAATGCTTGGGTGACGCCGTGCTCTTCCTCACGCGCTCCTCCACCCTCTCCCACGGTCAGACGCGGTGTGGGCGTTCTCTTTGAGAGTTCGCCACGAGTCCACGTCTATCTCATGACAGGCCTGGGAGGGAGGCAGAGGGAGTTCTCTCGCGTTAAGGAGCGGTGTTGCGCAGCCGCCTCATAGCGGCGCTGCGCCCGGGATGAAACACTAATTCTGCAGCGGAAGAGCGCTCACGCCAATTAATACTGCGACTCTCGCTCTCTTTCTCCGGATAAACAAGTGCCACTGCTGTGGCATGCGGGAACGGGGAAAGAGGTCAAAGTTTAAGCGGCAAAGGTGCGGCCGAGTAAGGGCGGAACACGAGCGTATATGCATTAAAACTGTGTGTGTATATGACTCTGCGAGAGATGTTCTGCTGGAACACTTTTTCTATTGGCTATTTACCACTCAATGAGAAGGAACGGAGTCAGGGGTGGGAGTGCCGGCGCCATGGCCGCTGGTACCCCCGCGACAAGCCCCTCAAACCTTCCTGCCTGGTAATGTCGGTGGTGAAGAAAGTCGGTGGCAGAGCGTCTTCCGCTTCGTGGTTGGGGAACTTGTTCCCCTAAGGATGATGAGACCACGATCGACCTCGTAGTAGGAGAGAGCTACCCGCCAAATTTAAGCATATTAATAAGCGGAGGAAAAGAAACCAACAGGGATTCCCTTAGTAAGGGCGACTGAACCGGGAAAAGCCCAGCGCATAACCTCGATGTCTTCGGGCACGAGGGGTGTTGCGTTTCAGAGGGTCCAGCACGCCGTCCCATACCGTCTAAGTCAAGCTTGAAAGCGGCCACTGCCCATGGAGGGTGACAGGCCCGTATGGCGGCGCCCGTGAGGGTACAGATGGGGCGGTCGGAAAGGGCCTCTCTGTAGAGTCGGGTTGCTTGAAAGTGCAGCCGGAGCGGGTGGTAAGCTCCATCTGGGCTAAATATGACCACGAGACCGATAGCGAACAAGTACCCGTGAGGGAAAGTTGAAAAAGAACTTTGAAGAGAGAGAGTTCAAAATGCGTGAAACGTTAAGAGCCGGAAGCAGATTGGAAGCTTCCGAAGGTCGAACTGGGGATTCAGCTCGTCGGCTGTCGGCTGGGTGGGGTGTTATGGTGAAGGCGACCCAAAATGTTTGGAAGCCCCCACTCA
>NW_024736338.1:7500-15041 GCF_018991925.1 Homarus americanus
AAGGTCTATTGGTGTCCTCAATTTTATAGAGGTTAGCCACCCGAAGTCAATAAGAGACAAAGAAATAATCCAAGCAGCCTAAACTGTTTAGCCTGACCGTGGTAAAGTCTAACGGGGGACCTTAAATTTTATATAATAATAATAATACAGGCAACTACCTAACCACTACCGGGCCGCCTAACCTAACCACTACCTTCGCCGGAGGTTTCGTCACGCTCCCCGATGGCGAAATCCTCCATTACAGCAAAAGTGTCTGTTTAACCTAACCTTAGTACAAAGTCTATTGGTGTCCTCAATTTTATAGAGGTTAGCCACCCGAAGTCAATAAGAGACAAGGAAATAATCCAAGCAGCCTAAACTGTTTAGCCTGACCGTGGTAAAGTCTAACGGGGGACCTTAAATTTTATATAATAATAATAATACAGGCAACTAACCAACCACTACCGGGCCGCCTAACCTAACCACTACTTTCGCCGGAGGTTTCGTCACGCTCCCCGATGGCGAAATCCTCCATTACAACAAAAGTGTCTGTTTAACCTAACCTTAGTACAAAGTCTATTGGTGTCCTCAATTTTATAGAGTTAGCCACCCGAAGTCAATAAGAGACAAAGAAATAATCAAAGCAGCCTAAACTGTTTAACTGACCGTAGTAAAGTCGCTGACAGGGGACCTTAAATTTTTATAGAATAATAATATGCAGGCAACTAACCAGCCACTACCGGGCCGCCTAACCTAACCACTACCACTTTCGCCGGAAGTTTCGTCACGCTCCCCGATGGCGAAATCCTCCGATACAACAAAAGTGTCTGTTTAACCTAACCTTAGTACAAAGTCTGTGGTGTTACTCCAAATTTTTTATAGAGGTTAGCCACAGAAGTCAATAGAGACAAAAGAAATAATCAAAGCACGGCCCCACCACTATCTAGCCTAAACTGTTTAGCCTGACGTAGAGTTTTTAATAAATCTGGTGATATGGAACCACACACAGCCCCCTTAACCTGGGATAATGCAATCAAATGGATAATTGCTAACTATTCTCAGAGATAATGCAATCAAATGGTTAGTTGCTAACCGGGGCTGCGCCCCGGACCCCCTAATGTTGATACTGTATTTGGTCATGATGAATTGTTTATTAGACTATAAGAAATCCTCTTCCTTCTTGTATTGGCAAGGGGAGTTTGCTTTAACTTAGGTATGCTAGCCTAAGTAAAAATAGACACGGAGCTGCGAAGACCTGATTCTTTTGCTGCATGTTGGAGTCTGCAACTTTGTTGTGATAAGACACTCAATCCTAGTGATTGTACTTACTCAACATAGTGACGGTGTAATTACCATCACAGATTGTACGGGAAATTCCAACTTTGGAAAAAACAAATATTTGGCCTACCCAAATTTTGACTACTACCCGTGCGTCTACGTCCTGGATTGGCCAATCAGTGGTGCCCCACGGTGGCGTGATACATGCACGTTTACTGCGGTGCTCTGATTGGCTGACCGAACGTGGCGTGGTAGGTAGGCTGTTTCTACTCTCTGAGTCCTCTTCTTTCCTTTTTTCATCCCCCTCATGCACTCCGTTCTTTGAACGGGAGGCGGGACTTCGCGATACGGTCGATCCGGCAAGGGAACCTGTGATAGTGCAGGGCACCCCTTGTCCGGGGGTCACCGGTAGGTGGCAACTTTTAGATATTACTATAGTCACAGGTAACCTGGGTGCAGAGCCCGACGCCCGTCAAGGGGGCAGGAGTCCTGCTCCCAGGCAGGGGCCACTGTGTTTTATAGGTAAGTAGATGTAATCAAGAGATGATGACAGCTAGCATTAGAATAAAACATAGAGATAAGGGACACTCTATTGGAAGGGGAAAAGTGGCAGAAATCACTTACAACAAACTGCAAGTCCCACTAACTAGAATATTCAGCACCAATGAAGGTTTTAAAGTAATCTGTAAGATGACTTTGATTCAGATAAAATCCTTTCAAAAGAAGCAAGAGATATATTTTACAATGAAGGCCTTATTGTTGTCATGCCACCAGAACAAAAAGCAAAAAGATCAGTTTTTGTTCGTCAAGTCGATCAAGAGATCAGGAGGAAGACCTGAAAGAAGAACTGGAACGCCAAAATAGGTGGATGAAGATTGAAGAAGTCATTAAGATAAAGGACTATACTCATGTTTGAAGAAGTGTCAATGGCTGAGAAAGTTTTACAACAGGGCTTTCTAATATTCAACATGTCAGTCACACCACATCAAATAAAGAAGGAGACATTCATCAGTCTGCAAACTTGCTTCTCCTGCTACAAATATGAAGAACACACAACGAGAGACTGTCCACGGAAAGAAAAAAGTACGCTCCAGATTGTGCAGGCGACGACCATACCTACACTGAATGTAGAATACACATGTTGGCTGTCTCCAACTGTAAGAGAAGCAGGAATGTATACATAGGACATAGGACGTTAACAATGAAAAAAAGCGCAATAAAAAACACATGATAAAGTACAAGAAACAGGAAAAGGAACAGGAGCAAAAAGAAGAAGGACATTTACGACATACGTCCGAGAATAGCAAAAGGCTGATCCCAAGAGGCTCATGGTCCAGAATCACAGTATTAAACTGGCCGAGGAAAAGCCCACATGCACATGATGGAAGTGGCCAGTTAGTATGATCCATTTTTACACAATATCCATTGCACTTGGATCATACAATGAGGTGAAAATGTTTAAATTGAATAACCTACCAGAGATGATATTTCCAAGAAGTCCACAATGAAAACTATTTTTCGAGGCATGCAAGCGAACTGAGAAAAGGCTACATCAAGACGAACAGGTTTGAGCAGGAGCAACAGCTGATACACAGAACCCACAGCGACTGATAGAGATCAGATAAATGACTAGAAGTGACAAAGAAGATAGAAATAACAAAAGGACAGAGAGACAAAGGAGTAGGGAGGAAGATAGGAAGATGGAAACTGAATCACAATATACAACCTGAATCTGCTGAAGAAATTGGATTAAGAAGTTCTCACTACAACCAGAAACATGGAATCCCAACATCAAGACCAACAGGAGGGACAATAGTAAAAAACTGTGAAGGAGGGATATACAAGTGGACATATCAAGAAAAATCCCTAAGTGAAGATTATGTCTGGTCACTAATTACTACGGACAAACTAAAGATTACGGCCAAAGACTTTAAAATAGTAGACCCGTCAGAGTATAGAAGAGTCAGAAGCGGGAAACAGGATGATAGGTCTCCACTCCAACTGACTGCCACAATCCAAGTATAAGAAATAATGGACAATGAACGGAAGCAGATAGAGCAAGAATGATAGACACGAACGTAAGAAGCTGGTTTCGGAAGAGATTGAACCTGGAAAATGGCAAACCTTGTCGCGAAATTGACCTGACATTATATACTAATAAGCAGTCAGTGAGACAACTTTCAGCACGGCACCTAAAACTTTCTTTAACTATTATGTAAACCAAAATAAAACGGGCGAGAAAAATGACGGAGTAGCGATAGCTGTTAAAAGAAACTTAAAATTTAAACTAATTGATGACTTCCAGGATGAATTTCTAGCAATAAAAATAAATACAACTCAAGGAGACGTAATTATTGCTACTACTTACCTATAGAAGACCTATTAAAATTGGCTAACAATAGTCATCCGATGTACATCTTAGGAGACTTTAACGCCAGACATAGGATTTTTGACAATACAAATAATAACGTCGTGGAAACGCCCTTAATCAATTAATAAATTTAGGGAAAATCAATCATCTGGGTCCTAACTTTCCAACCTGGAGAAATCACAATACACAATCGACACCAGACAAAATTTTTACCAACAACAAAGCCTTTTTCAATTACCATATAATACAGGCAGTGACCATCTGCCAATTATACTAACACTGTCAACAAGCCCCATACAGATACCAATAAAAAGAGACTGAAAATGAGTAAAACAGACTGGGACAGCTTCAAAGACGACTTAAGTAATCACCACTCGATTAACCTACAAGGGAAAACAACAGAAGATATAGACTCAGAAATGGACAGACTGCACTCAGCAATAAAAACATCTATAACCAAACACACTCCTACTTCACACTTTAGAACATTACCCAACAACAGACTACCAGAAGAAGTTAAATTAATCCAGACCTATTACAATGAAATAAACAGGTATATGGAAAGACACGGCAGTAACAGATGGCTATTGTTACGAGTTGGGGATTTAGAATATAGTTATACGTCTACCCAGATCCCAACAGGTAACAACAATAAAAACAAAGACAATCGGACTATAAAAGGGTAGACAAAGGATGCGAGTTTTCGTTGTATATAATAGAGTACCATAAATCCCTTAACAAAATATTCAGCTTATAAATTACCCTTAACCAAACTTAACCTAAACAGTATATACATATTAATAAACATAAAACAATCTCGAAGCAAGTGGACGTGGGGAAATTAATACAAGAGATACTAGTACTTAAGTGAGGAGCTGAGATGGCTGACGAGTAAGGCTGAGTATTGTAGAAGACGGTAGGTAGTCACTGCACGTAGGTTTAGAGGATAGATGATCCTGTGGTCACTTCCCAGAGCCAAGTGCTCTCTCCTCGAATTGGAGGTGACGCAACAACCAGGATAGGGAGAAGAAACCTCGGAGTGGTAACTAAGACGAGTCATACTCGTGTCTCGTCCCTAGATGGCGTTGCTCGTGGTGCTGGGTAGGTATCAGGACAATAGATGGCGTGCTTCGTAGTGCTGGTGGAGGGTTCGTAACACACCCCCCCCAAGACCTCCAGGCGCGAAGGAGGTGATCACCTGGTGCGTCTGGAGAGTAGCTGCTGCATTTCCACTGGAGCTCGGGATAAGGAGTCTGCAATCAGGTTATAGGGCTGGGTGAGGAGAGCCCAGCGGAGGATTCGCTGGTTGGAGGTCTTGTTGGTTTGGATGAACGTGAGTGGGTTATGGTCGGTGAAGACTAGGGTTGTTTGTGGGCAAGACTGGAGGTAACATTCAAACTTCTTTATTGCCAACACCAGAGCCAAGGCCTCCTTCTCTATGGTCGAGTAGTTGGTCTGATGTTTTTCAACTTGGCGGAGTAATATGCCACAGGGTGAAGAACATCAGTGGTTGGGTCGGGTTGTAGGAGCACAGCCCCCACTCCGACACCACTAGCGTCGATTTGCAGATGGAAGGGCGAGGTGTAGTCAGGCTTGGAGGCAAGGAAGGCTTTGAGGCGGTGGAAAGACTGGTCGCACCTCCAGATGTAAGGGGACCGCAGAACTGGTAAGGTCTGTGAGGGTCCGCCACGCTGGAGAAGTTACTGCAGAACCGACGGTAGTAGCCGCACATCCCCAGGAAGCGCATGAGTTCCTTCCTCGTCCTTGGAGTGGGGAAGGACAAGATGGCTCTAACGTTTGCGTCCTTGGGTCTCACCATACCATGCCCAACGATATGTCCCAGGTAAGTCACTGAGGCCCGGCCAAAAGCAGATTTAGCCAGGTTTATGGTGAATCCAGTCTCTTGCAGTCGTGCAAACAGTATCTCCAAACGCACCAGATGTTCGTCCCAGCTGTCCGACACCACCACCAGGTCATCCAGGTAGGCGAACGTCCCACCTAGTCCTGAATTAGGAAGTTGATGGCCCTCTTGGAATGTGGCCGGAGCATTAGAAAAACCAAACGCCATAACCAAATATTGAAAAAGACCAAATGGAGTTATAAATGCTGAGATTATTTTTGCCCTATCCGTGAGTCCCACTTGATAATATCCTTTCATCAAGTCCACCGTTGTAATAAATTTTGCACAGCCTATGCTGTCTATTATATCTTAAATCAAAGGTAAAGGGTAGGAGTCTGAGACAGTGACCTGGTTCACTTTACGATAATCGGTACAAAAACGAAAACTGCTATCGGGTTTTGGAATGAGAAGGCAAGGTGAAGCCCAGGGGGAGGTACTAGGCTCAGCTAAGTTATGTTTTAACAAAAATCTACCTCCTTTTTCATAATCTCTTTTTTTTGTGGATTTAGTCGATAGGCTGATTGCCTAATGGGTTGTACATCATCTGAGATTAGCTTAATATCATGTTTAAGTATATTGCAAAACCCTGGGAGGTCTGACGTGACTTTAGGAAATGTCGATAATAACTTAGTGAGATCTTTTGCTTGAGATGGATTCAGAACAGAAAGAAGAAATACTCATCAAGTTGTTGGTATGGCGCTGTTAGTAAGGTTTTCTTTAGGTAGAGGGGAAGTCTAGAGATTCTCCAATAGGTCCATGTCATCTGTCTCGGTATGGCCCTGACAAAACAGTATGCAATACAAGGTTGACTTATAGCCCTCTGGGATGTCAGCTACTCTGACTGCCTGGAATAGGTAAAGTTTCATGAGATTAATGTGAACAAGTTATTGAATCTTTTCTGCGATCAGGGAGTATGAAGGACTACTTGTATGAGGTTGAGAGGAGATAGTTTATTAGCAACTATATAGGGACCAGTAAACTTGCTTTTAAGGGGAGAGCCTGGAATGGGTAGAAAGAGTAACACTTTGTCACCTGGAGAAAATGATCTTTTAACTAATTTAGGTTGGGACTTCACCATTTTTTTCTTGGACTTTTTTTAAGTTTGACTGAGCAATGGTTCGGACTTCAGTTAATTTGTCCCTTAAAGTGTCAATGTATTGGGAAACTGTTGCAGGCTTAATAGATGGAGTGTCAAACCACTGCTCCTTTACTGTTTTAAGGGGTCCCCTAATTTGTCTCCCATATAGTAACTCGAACGGGGAGAAACCCAATGACTCCTGGGGACATTCCCTGATGGCAAAGAGTAACAAGTCTATGCTTTCATCCCATTCCTTTTGGTGTTCTATACAGTATTTTTTGAGCATTGATGTACAATGGTCCACACTGAGGTCTTTCATCACCTGTTTGAAAAGATTGCTCGTAAAATTGGTGCCCTGATCGGATTGGATCTCTTTAGGAATGCCCACTGAAGTGAAAAGGTGCAAAAGATGTTTGATTACGTTTTTTGAAGTGATGCTTTTAAGGGGAAAAGCCTCAGGATAACGTGTACTGGTATCCATAACTGTGAGCAGGAATTGATTTCCTTCTTAGTCTTTGGTAATGGGCCCACACAATCCACAACAATCTTTTCAAATGGTGTAGAAAATACTGGGATGGGCTTAATGGGAGCTGCTGGTATACTTTCATTTGGTTTTCCTACCATTTGACAAATATGACAAGATTTTAGGTATTTTGACACATCCTTCCTAAGTCCAGGCCAATAATAGTGTTGGAGGAGCTTTTTATATGTTTTCAGGATTCCCAAATGTCCTGAAATACCATCATGGGCAAGGGCAATTAATGCTGGTCTGACTGAGGTGGGAATTACCACTTGATGTATTTCAGACCACGTGTCTAGATGGGCAAGCTCAGGGGGCCTATAGGCCCTCATCAAAACCCCTTCATGATAATAAAAACACGGAAGGGTGTTAAAATCTTTACCCTCAACTGCTGCATGATGAAGTTTAGTCAAAG
>NW_024736339.1:0-25398 GCF_018991925.1 Homarus americanus
TATAGCACTGCTGTTGCCTGTTCCCATTATGCTGACCACGTTTTCTCCCTTTTTTGGTGGAATCATTGTTGGTGAAGTATGTATTAGTCCTATCTATCAGATCGTCATGGAAACTTTGGTACTTGTCAGGCTTCTAGTCCTTGTACCAAATAGGGTGGTGGACGAGTGGAACAAGCTTAGCAACTTTGTAGTAAGTGCTGGAACGCTGGAAAGTTATAAAAGGAGGCTAGATAGATTCATGGACGATAGAGAGTGGTTGTAACTCTCGACAGGAGCTGCCATACACAGGCCAACCATCCTATTGCAGACTCTTTATTTGCTTATGTTCTTAGAAGGTGAGGCGGCAGGGAGGAAGGTGGCTACACACCAATCACCACCATACCTCCAGCGCTGTTGCTACTTTTCTTTTCAAGTTCCCTCGAAATTACAGCACCAGTTGTTGCATGTTATCAATTTGGATGTGCTGTCGTTCTATCGTAATGGACCGTCGAATCTTGTTTAATTCGTTGGTATCTACCTCGCTTGCTGCATTCTGAGTTAGTATGTGCTCAGTGAGGGCTGCCGTGAGCTTGACTGAGTTCTGATGTTCTGCAATCTCCTCTGGATTGGTCAATCCCATTCCTCCCAGAGATGGCGTCAGTGCAAGGGTTGACTGTTCTGCTGGGGTTAAGTGAAGATGTTTCACTAATTTTGGAATAAAATTGACGCTGATAGCTTCTTCTAGAGGGTGGAGGAGGGGTCCGATATGAGGGATAGTGCACATCAGGTAGTTCCAGTGATGCTCGATTCCATGGGTGAATGCTGCAAATGCCGCATGTGGCTCTGTGTTAGCAATATCCAACAGAGTTTGGATTTCCTTCACCCACTTTTACCAGTACTACTACCACCACTTCTATCACTTCCACTTCAACTTCTACAGTACTACTGACACTGCCACTGACAGTCCCATCATCATTGACTCATCCTCACTACTTGCTCTTGATACCCGCTTGTCACTGAAGCCAGACACAAGCACATGTGTCTTGTTGACGAGGGTGTCAGGATCAAGCTGCTGTGGATCCCCTCTCACATAGGCATTAGTGAACATGTTAGAGTTGATGCCTTAGCTAAACTCGCGTCCAACAATGACAATGTTGAATACAATCTGGGACTGTCAACCAGAACCTAAGAAACTAATCTGAAAAGAGCTTTCTGATGAATTTGACGCAAACAGACAAGTGCAAACAGGCACTAGCCAATCCATTGTTTACCATGATGAGATGTATCAATTAGAACATGTATATGGAGCAAGTAATAAGATCACTAGATTACACGCTGTTGTAACCGCTATACCTCTGTCAGTATGCCCCTCAGGCAGATGTAAACAATACTAAATGTAAAGTGTGTGACCAGACATATGGCCACACACTCCAACACTACGTCTTAGACCGTGAAACAATATAACCTTATAGGGATAGATCCAAGCACACTGTGTATGTAATGGTTCAACACTATATCTCTGATGGCAAGATAGCTGATATACTAAGGCTGTATCCACACTTGGCATGTAATAGCTAAACAAACCTTATATACCGAACTAAACAAACAATGTACTGAAAGTAATCTGTAACACAATATCCTGACAACTGGGGTCTGATAAACACCCTTTGTGGCCTCTCCTCTGTAATACTTTAACCACAGGATGAGTATGGGGTGCACAATAAACTAGCTGCTGTCCATGACAATAATTAAAATTCTCTCTCTCTCTCTCTCTCTCTCTCTCTCTCTCTCTCTCTCTCTCTCTCTCTCTCTCTCTCTCTCACACACACACCCACACGCTGTTATCATCTGCTTCATTAAATGATTAGATATGACGTTAATGAGTGTTCTGTTGACACATCCTCTCTCTCTCTCAAATGGTCCCTATATACAGGTCACTGTTCAGGTAGCTGCTAGTACAGATTTACTGAGTTGTTCACAACAGTAAGATGAACAGAATATTGAGGTCAAAACTAATACAGGTTTAGTGATACGGTCGGTATAGTTAGTTTGACGTTATAAAGTGGTGATAACTCACTGATGACCTCGTTATAGTCAGGTAACCACTATATAGAGGTGTTCCTTGGTTGTTAAGAACATAAGAATGGAGGAAACAGTATTTATTGGCCCATACTGGTCAGTCCCATTTACACCCAACCCCTATCGCTCATATATCCACTCAACCTATGTTTGAAGCTATCCAGCGTATTCTAGTTAGTGATGATGTTTGGTAACTTGTTCCACTCATCCACTACTCTATTTCCAAACCAATGTTTACCTATCTCAAGCCTAAATCTAAATTTGTCTAATTTAAAACCATTGTTACGAGTTCGCCCCTGGTTGGATAGTTTGTAATGTCCCCTTTGTTCAGCCGACTTCCATTTATACACCTCTATCATATCGCCCCTCACTCTACGTCTCTCGAGGGAGTGCAAATTAAGATGGCTTAACCTGTCTCTGTACTCAAGGTTCCTAGCGCCACGGTAACTGGAACAGAACCGCGTAATCCAAGTGAGGTCTCACAATCGCAAGATATAGTTTTAAGATGTCCTCGCTAGTGTTGTATGAACCCAGCTGTATGAACCCAAGTATTTTGTTAGCCTTGTTTCGAGCAAAACACTTTGTTTACTTGGTTTAAGATTCCCACTTTTCATTATTCCTAAATCCTTCTAACAGTCGGATTTCTCTATAACATCGTAGTTCATCTGGTATCTGATTTTTTATGTTTACATAAGAACATAAGAACATAAGAAAATAAGGAGTCTGCAATAGGCCGGTTGGCCTGTGCATGGCAGCTCCTGTCGAGTTACTACCACTCTCTATCATCCATGAATATGGGTACCACATTTGCCTGTTTCCACAAGTCTGGCACAACTCCAGTGTCTAATGATTTTGTAAATAAGTTTACGAGGGGTCCGCTAATCTGTTCCCTACACTCTTTCAAGACTCGAGGGAAAATTTCATCTCCTGGACTAAGTATTTTACCTTCTTCCACATTGAATTTCATTTGCCATTTTTTGACCATTCTCGTCCAGCTGTTATAAGTTTACTATAAGGTGCCTGTTATTAGTTGTGTGTGTGTGTGTGTTAGTAGTGGTTGTGTTACTAGGGACTCTGACGCCTGCAACAGTAAGTCATTGTTTTTATCATATTGGCCACTTATCAGCCGTTTGGTCGGTTTATCCAGTGTTAGTACGGGAGGAAGCCTGTGGTGACAACACCCTGGGCCGAGGCTCTAACATATTGGTGAGAGTTTAGCGCGTTACCACCAACAACTACTCCTCTAAGCAGACCATTACTATAGATGGTGACAGCTACAACCAAACTTATGTCTTATGGTAAAAAAAACTCTTGTTGAGGTGGAGTTGTTCCTCTTCACTAGTCCGGTGAAGAGTCTACAAACTACTCACTACTACATAATGTTTCTTAATGTCCTGTTTCACCTACAAGTTAACATACATACATACATACATACATACATACATACATACATACATACATACATACATACATACGTACATACATACATACTGTACATATATACTGTACATACATACATACATACAAACATACATACTGTACACACGCACACACACACACACACACATACATACATACATACATACATACATACTATACACACACACACATACGTACATACATAAGAACATAAGGAGTCTGCAATAGGCCGGTTGGCCTGTGCATGGCAGCTCCTGTCGAGAGTTACTACCACTCTCTATCATCCATGAATCTATCTAGCCTCCTTTTGAAACTTTCCAACGTTCCAGCACTTACTACAAAGTTGCTAAGCTTGTTCCACTCGTCCACCACCCTATTTGTAAACCAGGGTAAAATGGAAGATGTTCTGAAGCTCAGTAATAACAAAATAACTAGAACAAATGGCTTTAAATTAGATAAATTCCGATTCAGAAAGGATATAGACAAGCACTGGTTTGGTAATAGAGTTGTGGATATGTGGAATAGGCTACCGAGTGCTATAGTAGGATCGGGGACGCTAGGGAGCTTCAAGACGAAGTTGGATAGGCACATGGAAGTGCTGGGATGGGTGTGAAAGGGATCTGCCCTGTATGGGCCAGTCGGCCTCCTGCAGTATCCCACTTTCTTATGTTCTTATGTTCTTATGTAAACCTAAACTTATCCAACTTAAATCCGTTGTTCCGAGTCCTATCCTGCTCGGATATTATAAGAACTTTATCTATATCGCCTTTATTGATTCCTTTCACCCACTTGAATACTTTTATCATATCTCCCCGCACTCTTCGTCTTTCTTGGGAATGCAAGTTTAGTTTCTTTAACCTATCCTGATATGGAAGGTTTCTAAGTCCCAGAATCATTTTCGTCACACACACACACACACACACACACATACATACATACATACTGTACACATACATACATACATACATACATACTGTACACATACATACATAGCTTACATACATACATACATACATACATACAGTAAAGCAGGTAAATCATGTTGCATCACTGAGGTACAATTGTACTATCACCAAGAGTGATCCAGTAAGTAAACCCCTACAACCCTTAACTGTACGAGTTAAGAGTTTGGTGCAGTGGTAGCCAGCCGTGTCAGCACATCATTAACTTTTACCACAGTCAGTTGGCGCACGCCCAAGCTTGGAGACAGACGGCTGCTCACCATCAACAATGCATGAAGAACTCTTCAGTAGTGCCTAATGAGACAGCAAGCAACGTGACTGCCCTCAACAGCTGCACTCGTCAACATCGGATGACGCGCCACTGACGATATGAAGGAGTGACTCAACGAGGAAGTGACGCCATCGTGTGAGTGACGTCAACAGACGACGCCTGGATGCTGCAGTAATCGACCCTGTAACATCAGCTAAAGGTTCAGGTGATCTTCAACTGTAGTACAAGTCCTCAACAACTATATCTTTATATATGTCTTTGGTGTGTTGACCAATCACTTCCTGAACGCTGGCCGTACTGGCCGGCCGTGCGGGTCGCTCTCCTACACCTCCCTGGCTGGACACTTACAGTTGTGAGGTACGGGGGTTTGGGTTCACACTCAGAATGGGATGGAGAAAGGAAACTCACGATGTGCTCTCTGTATACATGTTGTATTGGGTGTACAATGCAGCTTGGTGCTGGGAAGTGGCAGCGTGATGGAGAGAGAGCTGGTTGGTGAGGATGCTCAGAGGAGGACAGCCTGTGGGTCGCCATGCACGCCGGCGGGAGCGAGGACCACCAGGCAGGCGGAGGAGGAGGAGGTGTTGCTTGCTGGTTGGTGTAGGTAGAAAGAGAGAGGTCGATACGATACGAAGTCTTTAGTTAAGAGGTGAAAGAAGATTATTAGGAGTTGAAGGAAAAGTGGTGAAACTGAAATACAGTAGGAGTAGAAAGAATCTGGGCTCAACCAGATCGCTTCATCTTTCTTATTGGTGTTTTGTCTTTGTTCTGCTCCCTTGGGTCGTCAGACCTTTGTATTAATATTGGTTTATTTATATAATGCTGCTTATTATTATTATTTTTGTTATTGTTGGAGTTAGTGAGCCCGCCCAGGTCCTTGTGTAACTGGGAGGGTAGTCACATTTTTTTTTTTGAGGTGTTAGTTAAGTGTTAGTTGTGTTAGTCTAAAGGTACACTGTATGGAGAGGCCTGCCAGGTTCTTAGTGGAGCTGGTTGGTCACTCTCATCTTTATTCCTCTAGTAATGTTTTATGTAGAAATGTGTATATTGAGGCAGGAGGTGGTTCAATTACTTCTTCCTGGCTGATATAGCTGGGAGGGTAATCACATTATTATTATTAATATTATTAATATTTTTTTTTTTTTTTTTTTTTTTTTTTTTTTGAGAGTTAGTGAGGCCCAGGTCCTTGTGTAGCTGGGAGGGTAGTCACATTTTTTTTTTTTACTAAGTTGTTAGTTCAATGTTAAATGTTAAATGTTAAATGTTAAATATTAGTTATGTTAGTCTAAAGGTACACTGTATGGAGAGGCCTGCCAAGTTCTTGTGGAGCTGGTAGGTCACTCTCATCTTTTATTCTCTCTATTACTGTTTTATATGTATATTGGGGCAGGAGATGGTTCAATTACAGGTCTTAAATAGCGGAGGTAGGCGTGGCTTAGTAGTTGACCTCCGTCATGTAAGGCGGCGCTGGTTGACCTAGACCACGAGGCATACACTGGGAAATTCGTGGGGTCGGCTACTCAGCGACAAACAGCGTTTGTAGGGGAGAAATCCACTACACAGTCCTCACAATAGGTTAAGACAGGTTTGGTTGGTTTACTAGATTGTAACAGCACCTTTGCTTTATATAAATATACCCCAAACTCCAAATTATTTACCAAATTATTCAAAAGTGATTCACAATATTGTTTATGACTAGATCACTGAGGCTGTATCTGTCGTAGGGCTCAAGCCAGGGTCAGCCGATTCAGTAAACACTGCTCGCTTGCTACCACTCTCTCACACCCCAGAGAGGGGCAGTTCTCTCCATACCACTAGACAGGGAAGTTCACACTTAACAGAAGTGTTATCTCAAAGTGTTATTCACAACACTTCCCTGGAGATAATTCACAATATATTCTCTCAGATTATATCTGTCTATATACCTGCTCTCAGCAATAAAACAGATAATGCCAAGAAGTGTTTACATCAAGACCTGCCACTTAAAAGTTCAGAACTTAATTCAGGACTTGAAGCAGAAGAGGGAGGAGTCGAGGAGGAACGGGGACAGGTGCACATGGGTTATACTCAGGGGGAGGGTAGTGGAAACAAGTGTGCCGACACAGGGCCAGGGGGCAGCAGTGCACCCTCCACCCACTCAACCCCCCACCCGGGAGGCGTCACCAGCTCAGCCTACCGGACAGGAAAGAACGAGCGCCGTGTAAACAATGACATTTTTAACCACACCCTGCAAAATACAGTGTACTTAGCAAATGCTGCAGCTTCTGAGAATGTGGGTGGAGCGGGTTTATTACTAAGAGCAGAGACGTTACCGAGAACAAATTCTGGCTTGAATGTCATGTACACTAATACTGACACGTTCCTTGATAAGAGAGAGGAGTTTGAAACACTACTAAGAGTACACCAACCAGATATTGTAGGAGTTGTAGAACTGTTGTACAAGAACAGGAGAATCGACCCAGAGGAATGTGAGTTCAGTATTGCTGGATATGACTCATTTACGAACCTAACTCAAGAATCCTGCAGGAGGGGTGTGGTTATCTACGCTAGGCAAGACCTTAGAGCCAGCCAGGCGAGGGTACAGGGAGAGGATGTTTTTGAAGAGTCCAAGTGGTGTAAAATTAAATTAAAGGGAGGGGACTTACTTATCGTCGGGTGTATCTACAGATCCCCGAACTGTGGCCCACTAAATCAAAGGAACTTAAGAACCTTAATAAACAATGCGGCGATGCTCAACCCCAGCCACCTCCTTATCATGGGGGACTTTAACTATGGCGACATCGACTGGAGAAACGAGTCCACCCCGAATGACTTGAATAATCCTGCTACTCTTTTTGTAGAAACTCTGAGAGATAATTTTCTGTTCCAACATGTGAGAGACCCGACACATTACAGAGGGGAGCAAACACCCAAGCCACTTGACCTCATCATAACAAACGAGGAGGGTATGGTGGCCAAACTGGAACACCTTGCCCCAGTTGGCACCAGTCACCATACAGTGTTGTCATTCAGATTTAACTGTTACCTAGTTCAAGATAAGGCCAGGCCAAGGTGCAAATATTACAAGGGAAATTACAATGGGATGAGGGAAGAGATGAGGGGTATCAACTGGCCTGACTTATTAAGGTACAAGAACGCAGACACTACGCTGAATATCATAACTAGTAAAATGACCCATTTGATCGATAAATATATACCCAAGACCAAACCCAGTGCTTCTAGGAATACGAGGGGATCCCTACACATGAACCATGCGGCGGTCGACAAAATTAAGAAGAAAACCCAGAAATTCAAGACGTGGGTTGGGTCAAACGATGAGCAAGACAGGAGGATGTATGCAAGAGCCAGAAACCAAGCAAAGATAGAGTGTAGGAGGGCTGAAAAGGAGTTCCAAAGGCTGGTTGCACGCGAGGTCAAGTCAAACCCAAAGGCGTTTTACCGCTATGCAAAGTCGAAATTGAAAACGCGAGTAGGAGTATCAGACCTGAGGCTTGAAGATGGTAGTTACGCAGATTCTGACCAGGATAAAGCTGAGGCATTGAACAGCTTCTTTTCCTCAGTGTTCACAAGAGAGGATGCAACTAACCTTCCTGCGTTTGAGGACAGACGGTTCGACACAGCACTGACCCACATTGTGTTCACAGAAGAGGGTATTAGAAATAAACTGTCCAGGCTAAAGGTCCATAAGAGTCCTGGACCTGACATGGTGCATCCTAGAGTGCTAAGGGAGCTGTGCAACGAGCTTGCAGAGCCCCTGAAGATTCTGTTTTGTAAATGCCTGGATGAACAAATGGTCCCCAGTGAATGGAAAGTGGCTTATGTGAGTCCTATCTTCAAGAAGGGCGATAGTCACTCCACGAACAACTATAGACCGGTGAGCCTGACCAGCATAATATGTAAAGTACTTGAGAGTATTATCAGAGATGCAGCGATGGAACATCTACTACGAAACAACCTTGTAAAAGATTGCCAACACGGTTTTATGCCGGGGCGCTCTTGCTTGACACAATTGCTCAAGGTATTGGATATTTGGACCCATATTCTAGAACGGGGTGGTAATATCGACAATATTTACCTAGATTTTGCCAAGGCTTTCGACAGTGTACCCCACGAAAGGCTGAAAATCAAACTGGAAGGGTACGGAATTCGGGGAAATGTCCTAGCGTGGATAGAAGACTTTCTACATGACCGCAAGCAATGTGTGGTGATTAATGGCACGAAATCGTCATCTGTACCTGTAACAAGTGGGGTACCGCAGGGTAGTGTATTGGGCCCGCTGTTGTTTGTTTGTTTCATAAATGATATGCCTGACGTTGTACACTCCTCCATACAAATGTTTGCCGATGACGCCAAGTTATTTCGGGAAATTAAGAACCAAGCGGACTGTGAAGAGCTGCAGAAGGACCTCTGTGGGCTCCAGGAATGGTCGAAGGAATGGCTGCTGAGATTCAATGTCACGAAGTGTAAGAGGATGCACCTGGGGCGTACCAACGGTAAGGAGGCGTACCATATGTCCCAACGGGATGAAGAAAATGTACTAGTTGAGACTGTGTGTGAGAAGGACCTAGGTGTGTATGTTGACAATGAGCTGAAGTTCTCGGGCCATTGTGAGAAGAAGGTAAATCAGGCAAATAAATTATTGGGTCTTATAAGAAGGTCGTTCAGATATCTAGACGGTCCGTCCCTCGTGACGATCTTCAGGAGTGAAGTGCTTCCCCATCTGGAGTACTGTCACCCCATCTGGTCCCCGAGATATGCTAGGGACTGTCAGTTGGTTGAAAATGTTCAAAGGAGGGCCACCAAACTGGTGCCTGCACTTCGGCACCTCAGCTACCCTGAGAGATTGGAGCGCCTGAACTTGCCTAGCTTATACTACAGACGGGCAAGGGGGGACCTAGTTGAGGTTTATAAGCATCTCAGGGGGCACTACTCAGTTGAGTGTCCTTACTTGGAGCTGGCGGACGCTCGCCCCACAAGGGGTCACAGCTCAAGATTGAAGAAGCCGCAAGTCCAGAAAACCGTGAGGGCAAACTTTTTCGGAGTGAGGGTTGTAAACTCTTGGAACAATCTACCAGAGAGTGTTGTGACGGCACCGAGTGTGAGCTCTTTCAAGAGAAGACTTGACCAACACTGGAGCGCGTTCAGGTACATTCAGGAGCCGGTGCATGCCCAGTATTTGCCAACAGTGCGTGACAGAGACGTGACCGATCGCCCGGGCGGCTAGCGAGCCGATCTTTTGGTGAAGAATATAAAGGAAAAGAGACGTGACCGATCGCCCAAGCGGCTAACAAGCCGATCAGTGGCGAAGAGGATAAAAGTAAAAGTAATTAGTGTCATACCAAAACAGCTGTCAACTGTTCCATGTATATATTGAAGTGTACTTCCTCAACAGATTTGTATTCTATGTATTAAAACAAACATACCAGTTAAAATATCTAGACGGTCTGTCCCTCGTAACGATCTTCAGGAGTGAAGTGCTTCCCCATCTGGAGTACTGTCACCCCATCTGGTCCCCGAGATATGCTAGGGACTGTCAGTTGGTTGAAAATGTTCAAAGGAGGGCCACCAGACTGGTGCCTGCACTTCGGCACCTCAGCTACCCTGAGAGATTGGAGCGCCTGAACTTGCCTAGCTTATACTACAGAAGGGCAAGGGGGGACCTAGTTGAGGTGTATAAGCATCTCAGGGGGCACTACTCAGTTGAGTGTCCTTACTTGGAGCTGGCGGACGCTCGACCCACAAGGGGTCACAGCTCAAGATTGAAGAAGCCGCAAGTCCAGAAAACCGTGAGGGCAAACTTTTTCGGAACAATCTACCAGAGAGTGTTGTGACGGTACCGAGTGTGAGCTCTTTCAAGACAAGACTTGACCAACACTGGAGCGGATTCAGGTACACTCAGGAGCCGGTGCATGCCCAGTATTTGCCAACAGTGCGTGACAGAGACGTGACCGATCGCCCGGGCGGCTAGCGAGCCGATCAGTGGCGAAGAGGATAAAAGTAAAAGTAAAATACCATTACACATCACTCACACAGATCAAAGTGCTGTTTTCACCTTGTAAATGTTCATACATTAGATGGAGGCTAGGCCAGGGAAGTGTCAGTGTGGACCTGGGTACAGCACTTGGAGGAATCAATAAACCTTTACTGAGTAAACACAATGATCTGGTTCTCCATGATGTGTCATCATCCCTGAATGTAGGAAAAAAGTCACAAACCTTAACCTAACTTAACATTATTTAGGCTGTTTAAAAGATGTGTTTATATCCCTGACTTTTTCTAACCCCAATTGTGACTTTCTTTCCGGACACCTGAGCTCATCCCTCCCCCTAAACAGAAGACGTCATCATAAGTGAGGAACAACTCTCCTGGCACTGAAACTTTGGATGATAAAGGACATCCTCTCTAGAGGAAGTTAGTTGACTCAATATGACACATGTACACGGACGACTCAAGAAGCATTGTGTTATTATACATGAACATTAATTATTTAATAAAGAACACGATTAAGACATTTGGTAACTAAACGAAATACAGAAAAAAAGGTGATTTGGCACCAGCACATAAACCATCGAGCAGTGAGATGATTGTAGGCGTATTAACAATGTTTTAGGTTTTATTTTCGCCTTTAATAAATTATCTTTGTGTTTGTTATTATTTTCTATCACAAGCAACAGTTACTTTCATGTATATTGATTGATTGATACGTTTATTGAGATACAAAAAACATTAATACATCTCAAAGGGATGAAGTGACATAAGTCATCCCCACCCCAGTCCAGGAATGTCCCTCCCAGGACTCGCATAAATCCCTAATATTTCATATAATCAGTTATATACATACATAGTTATATTCTAGATGCGAAATTTCTATATTTCTTTAATATATCATCTATTTTCCTATTTTTATACATCCACTCTATTTGCATGGGGATATTATTTATATGGACATTTCTATATACAGTACATTAAGCAATGGGCATTCCAGTATATAATGTGGCAGGGTATGGGATCTGGGTGTTCTACAAACTCTACATTCTTTATCCTGTTCACTTCTCTCAGCTCCAAGTTCCCAATAATATTTATATCCTAATCTTAACCTCATATACACTGAATCTTTCCACCCACTCCCATCTTTCCCATATGTAAATTTTGTGTTCATGAGAACATGATGGTAATGTTTCATTGTTTCACTTTTCTCGTATATTTCATTCCTTTTGAAATTATCTTCTATTGATTGTATTTTCCGTAATTTGCGCCTCAATTGTTTCAAGGTTTTAGTACATATTATGTCGATCTCGGCCTTTTCCGTGGCTCTTTTTGCTATTATATCTACTGCTTCATTAAGACCAATCCCCACATGTGAAGGGACCCATACAAATTGAACATTATGGCCATTTTTTCCTTATTTTATTTACTAATTTTCTACGTGAACCAATAATGTGTTCAAAGACTGGACTCCCACTGTTCAAAGAATCCAAAGCTGCCCTACTAGCAACAAAAAAATATGCATCTTTATACTTCTTTACAACATTTTCCAACCCTACTAAGATTGCATATAACTCAGCTTGTGTTGATGATATAAAACTGCTCAACCGAAGTCCAATTTTGATGTCATCATTTCCTTGTTCTGTGTACTGTCTTATAAGGATCCCGCACCCTGCCCTGCCACTTGACATAACTGAACCGCCACAATATACATGCAATGTGTTTATTTTAGGCAATATTACTAATCTTATTCCCATATAAAGCTGTGGGGTATGAGATGTTTGGTTCACACTCAGGATGGAATGGAGAAAGGAAACTCACAATGTGCTCTCTATATACATGTTGTATTGGATGTACAATGCAGCTTGGTGCTGGGAAGGCAGCATGGTTACAAGCGTGATGTAGAGAGAGCTGGTTGGTGAGGACGCTCAGAGAAGGACAGCTTGTGGGTCGCCATGCTCGCCAGCGGGAGAGAGGACCGCCAGGCAGGCGGAGGTGTTGCTGGCTGGTTGGTGTAGGTAGAAAGAGAGGCAGATCACCACGAGGTCAGGTCTTAAATAGCGGGGGTAGGCGTGGCTTAGCAGTTGACCCCCGCTCCGTGGTGTATGGCGGCGCTGGTTGACCTAGACCACGAGGCATACACTGGGGAATTGGTGGGGTCGGCTAGGCAGCGACAAACAGCGTTTGTAGGGGAGAATTCCACTACAATACTCCCCCTTCCCTCCAGGCTGTGTAGGAGACTTGTTGTCTGCAGGGTTGCATAGCACATGTGAGGCAGAACGGGCGGTGCGTGCCTCATGTGAGACAACGGCGATGGCGTGGATGAGCCGGTCGCTGGGGACAACTGTCTAGATACACAATATCTGTGGGAGTAGAGAGGGAGAATAAGGGTGTGTGGAGGCGATGAATTTTGTGCTTCCCTCACGGCAGGTACAGAGTCGTCAGATGCGCCTGCTGGGGTGTGTGGGCCTGGGTCAGGAGCAGGGGCTGCGTCAGCAGAAACGGATGAGGGCTCGTGACAGCAGCTGGGTCCACGACAGCAGCAGGGTGCAGGACATTAGCAGGGAGTACCTGGGGGAGAAAAGAGGGGTGTGTGTGTGTCCGCACTCAGGAACAGAGGCCGCATCAAGGGCGGCAGGGGTTACTGCTGGGCCGGGGTCGGCGTCTGAGGCAGGACGGGTGTGCTGGGGTCGGTAGGACGTGGTGCTTAGGGCAGGAAGAGGAGCTGGTGTCTGCTTAGAGTAGCAGAGCTGCTCTAGGGTGTCTAACCTGCGGTGTAGAGACAGTAGCTGTAGAGCCGATGAGAGCTGCTTCTGGATGGATAAGCCAGTCTTCCATGTTGCTTGAAGACTGGGAGCGTGATCAGTTTCTCCTCCATCCTGTGTGAGTGCGAATCTCCGGGAGTCACCATTTGTGGGGTATGAGATGTTTGGTTCACACTCAGGATGGAATGGAGAAAGGAAACTCACAATGTGCTCTCTATATACATGTTGTATTGGATGTACAATGCAGCTTGGTGCTGGGAAGGCAGCATGGTTACAAGCGTGATGTAGAGAGAGCTGGTTGGTGAGGACGCTCAGAGAAGGACAGCTTGTGGGTCGCCATGCTCGCCAGCGGGAGAGAGGACCGCCAGGCAGGCGGAGGTGTTGCTGGCTGGTTGGTGTAGGTAGAAAGAGAGGCAGATCACCACGAGGTCAGGTCTTAAATAGCGGGGGTAGGCGTGGCTTAGCAGTTGACCCCCGCTCCGCGGTGTATGGCGGCGCTAGTTGACCTAGACCACGAGGCATACACTGGGGAATTGGTGGGGTCGGCTAGGCAGCGACAAACAGCGTTTGTAGGGGAGAATTCCACTACAAAGCCCTTAACTGTCCTGGTTCATGTAATTTCTTCAGTGTGAGAGGCACTATGTCTAACTCTCCTTCTCGTTCTTCCCAGGGTTTCATGTACAATATATAATGATGGGAATGAACGCGGTGACGAAACGGGTAGAGCAGTGGTGACGAAACGGGCAGACCCCATTTATATGTTTTATGTAGAAGAATGTAAAAAATTAATAACACTGTGTAATACAAACACTTTCATCACCCAATATAAGAGCATAAAACAATATAATAATACACAGATCAAGTTATGAAATAAAAGAATATTTACTTTTATCCTCTTGGCAGTACAGCTCAAACACTGATTCATTTATAAAAGTTAACCTTTGAAAATTAATGTAAACTCATAGCACTAATTTTCATAGCCGAGGTGTACCGTAACAGAGACTAATGAATATATATGTAAAATTATCGGCCAAAGAAAGTATATAAAGTACTTTCCTTGGTACTGGGGGGAGGGGTGGATGGGAGCTGATCAGTGTTATAATATTACCACGAACTAGTTTATTTATTGCTTAACCTCAACTAATTAAAATTTACCTAACATAACTACCTGATGATAGTTGATTATTAATTAGTGTTACTATAACTACCTGGTGATAGTTTATTATTATTTAGTGTCACGATAACTACCTGGTGATAGTATATATTACTTAGTGTTCAGTTTATTATACAGTAATAAGTAGATGTAATATAATTCTTTAAAAGTGTATCAGTAGTAGAGTAAAGTTTGTTTTTTCAGATAATATTAAGTAAATAATAATTGTTTAAACTATGTGATGTTAGTTTATATTATTATATTAGGTAAAGTTGAGTTGTTCGTGGTAAGTTATTAACAGTGTTCATCGCCTCACTTGTAAACATTAAGTCGACCAAAATGTGTTAATTAAAATACAAACTTGGAGGATTTAATACTTCACTACGTCACTATGAGTTGTTTATTAACTTATATATAACCAAGGTGAACCGTGGTACTTTAGTAAGACGTGTTACCTGTCTAGTACAGTACTGTCTGTTGTACAGTACTGTCTGTTGCTGGGTAATGTGTGTCACTACCACCAGTTGTTTGATCATTATTGGTGCACATGGAGAGTGTAGGGACAGTGTCACTACTGTTGTTGTTAAAACAGACTCAGTCAGCCAGCGGCCTTACTTGATGGAGAGTCACCACCAACACATGTTACCAGAAGCAACACTTAACACCAGCTGAGTCACCACCAACACATGTTACCAGAAGCATCACCCACTACTGCAACACTTAACACCAGCTGAGAGTCACTGAGTCACCACCAACACATGTTACCAGAAGCAACACTTAACACCAGCTGAGTCACCACCAACACATGTTACCAGAAGCAACCCACTACTGCAACACTTAACACCAGCTGAGAGTCACTGAGTCACCACCAACACATGTTACCAGAAGCAACACCCACTACTGCAACACTTAACACCAGCTGAGTCACCACCAACACATGTTACCAGAAGCAACACCCACTACTGCAACACTTAACACCAGCTGAGAGTCACTGAGTCACCACCAACACATGTTACCAGAAGCAACACCCACTACTGCAACACTTAACACCAGCTGAGAGTCACTGAGTCACCACCAACACATGTTACCAGAAGCAACACCCACTACTGCAACACTTAACACCAGCTGAGAGTCACTGAGTCACCACCAACACATGTTACCAGAAGCAACACCCACTACTGCAACACTTAACACCAGCTGAGAGTCACTGAGTCACCACCAACACATGTTACCAGAAGCAACACCCACTACTGCAACACTTAACACCCGCTGAGAGTCACTGAGTCACCACCAACACATGTTACCAGAAGCAACACCCACTACTGCAACACTTAACACCAGCTGAGAGTCACTGAGTCACCACCAACACATGTTACCAGAAGCAACACCCACTACTGCAACACTTAACACCAGCTGAGAGTCACTGAGTCACCACCAACACATGTTACCAGAAGCAACACCCACTACTGCAACACTTAACACCAGCTGAGAGTCACTGAGTCACCACCAACACATGTTACCAGAAGCAACACCCACTACTGCAACACTTAACACCAGCTGAGAGTCACTGAGTCACCACCAACACATGTTACCAGAAGCAACACCCACTACTGCAACACTTAACACCCGCTGAGAGTCACTGAGTCACCACCAACACATGTTACCAGAAGCAACACCCACTACTGCAACACTTAACACCCGCTCAATATTAAACAAATTTAAAAACGTTTTAATTTCACTGTTTTGTAGTGAACACTGTCCCAGTTATGTAAAATGTGTTAAAACTTGGTTATTTCTAAATTAAACGTGACATAGCCTAACCTAACCTAACCATATTTGATAACAAAAGCAAGTGGCAGAAGCATTGTTAGAAGACCTTGCCTTACTAACCAAACAAACTTGACCTAACCTAACCTAACCTGACCTAACCTAACCTAACCTAACCTAACCTAACCTAACCTAACCTTCCAGAACCCCCGGCATATTAAACAGAAAGAACTTCCTATTATATGGTGTAATTTGACGTTTTTTGTGGACCTGAGAGCAGCCGCCTGATCTGTGTGGCTCATAAACCTACACTGGTGACTGGCGTTGAGTGGAGATGACTGGCTGTGTACCGCCGCATCACCACCGAGAAAGACAAGTGATGTGCGCCAGACAAAGTAGTTCTCGCCTAGTCACCTAATTATCTACTAAACGAAGCAATTACCCTAAAAATTATTATTATATCAGAACTCATTGATGAAAATATAATATTGTACAGTCTAGTTAATATGACTTACAAACTTGAGACAGCAATAGTTGGAGGTAGTGAACGGCTGCCTCTCACCCCTCCACCTGGTGTAACACAACACACTATGTGAAATATTACTTATAGTACATTTTGTTTCTCCATCTAGTTGTCTCTCTGTCTGTACGTAATTATGGTCAAATTATAATGATTTATGGTACTGTGTTACAACCTGGCTGTGTTGTTAGATGATAACAAAGAAATTCATAGAGGAAGAACAATTATATACAATTGTTGACATAATCCAGGACTGGCGGCAATATTCATTACCAAAACAAGACGAATCAATACTGGGCATAGTACCCCGGCTAGGTTTTGTTAGGTTAGGTTTCTTTCTCTCGGCATTGATTCAATTATACAGTAAAGCCTCTGTTAACAAGTAGCATCCTGTGTACTGTGGGCTGGTGTCTTGCCCACAGTGTGGATGTGGGTCACACTATAATAACCCGTTATAGTACATCCTTCTTTCCTCACACTGTTGAATGCTCTGCCTTCTTCTGTGTTTCCATACAATCTGTCTCACTCTAAACAAGATGCTTCTCTGGCGGTGTACATTAATATAACCTTTTTATTTTATATTTTTTTAATTTATTTTTACTCTTCCCTCCCCTAGGCCCTGTTGTGGGTCATGACCTGTGCCCGGGTGGACTATTACCCATAAAAATATATATATATATATAGCCTGTGTTCCAGCTTATGAATGTCTTCACATAACCTAACCTAACCATTTTTCATTAAAACTTAAATATTCACAATTTCCTTCAATCAACAACTCTTCACTGACTTACTGTGCAGTGAGAGTAGAATGGGTGAAGCTTTTATCCCTCACAACTCCTAAAGATATTCAGAAATATATTTATTATGCACAATACACTATTTGATATTTGTATATTACATAACTGTAAACGCCTTGGTTAAGGTCGTTCAGGTGACGGGCAAGTCGAAGGGAATGATTGAAACTCGCCTTTTGACTCATTCAATATTTATTGATGTGGTCAAAACCTACAGAGGAGATGTTCATAATATTACATGGTGATCCATCGGATACATAATGAGTTAGTCTCACACAATTTTATCTTAATTACTATTTATTAAACATGTGACATAACACAAAGTTCATAACTCTAGTAATCTTAGTTATGCTTCATTTTGCATTGTCTTATTACTCCAGATAAGGCAAAAACGAGTAGGTGTAATTAGTCAACAATATTTCAGTACCGAGGGGTATGTCATCACTTGGCTGTACTTACAAGTGCGGGTCAATGCAGATCAGTATGGTGTTCCAAGAGACAACAGTACTGAGTAAATTGTCCCAGCACAAATTCTCAGACAGGATTATGAGTCGGTGTTCATCAGTGCCAGCAGAAGGCTGGTCTTCACAGCCTCACGAGAGAGGGCGATCTGTCTCATGGCGGGGCGGGCAGTACCACCACCCGCCGAAGACAGTCCACTCAGCAGAGCCAGGACTTTTCTGTAAACATTTCTACATCTGGCGAGGTCACGGGTCGAAAGATTTAATGGCATCACACGCCAGCACTGTAGCTGAAGCCATCGGCAATAACAGTCATTATTCTAATTTTTATACAATTTATTGCTTGTCACTGTTGAAGATGGAGGAGACAACCACCTCGTTACAGCCTCATGGATCGTTAAAGTTGATGGTAGTTAAGATCTTCGTGTCGTCCTATTGAGGTGGGGGTAATTATATAGGACTAACCCAAGAGCAAAATGGATTGATAACTATTATAAAAACGTCAAATTTTCATTGTTATATTATAGTGGACTCTGTTTGTGGTAATGTTACTAAAATGGATGTTTTTTAAATAAACGCTACTTAACATTTGTGGTTATAAAGGACAGACCTAACCAAACAAACCTGCCTAACTTAACTTGCCCTGTACAGTATATTAAACAGAAAAAACTTACTATACGGTGATATTTGAGACATTTTCTGGACGTGAGATGATACAGCAGCATCGGCACTATGGTGGGTTAGTCTTATATATTAACCAAGGTGGGATTTTGGGTCATTTTTATTTTGGGAAAGATTTTTTTTATTTAATTGAAGTAAAAAAAATTGGTTATAAGAATGTGGTACTTTTTATTTATGGTTAAATTACAGATTGTAGTAAAAAATTAGCCAGAGACATTTTGGAAACTTTAATGTAAAATTGCAGTTTTTTTTTGACAAGTTTACATTTTTGTCACTGTATTTGGTGGGATCCTAACCTAACCAAATCATGTGTCCGATGGTGAGGTTTTAATTCTCTGGGAAAGGAAAAATCACAAGACTCTTCACAATATCGGCGTTTATAGATAATTAAACCCTTATGGCAGTGGGATATAACTTGTGAATTTACCAGGTGTTATCCATTAGTGACTAGTAAGTGGTATTAAGAAAGTTGTTGACCAGAGTTAACTTGAGGTGAAGTCAAGTTTTGTCTTCTCATGGGAGTTAAAAATACAATACCACAATATTTACATTACATGTATTGGCTTTTATAAAAAAATTTTGTCTTTATACATTTTATTCATCAATTTTACTTTTTACTTTTATCCTCTTCACCACTAATCGGCTCTTTAGCCGCTTGGGCGATTGGTCACGTCTCTTACGCACTGTTGGCAAGTACTGGGCATGCACTGGCTCCTGAATGTACCTGAACCTGCTCCAGTGTTGGCCAAGTCTTGTCTTGAAAGCGCTCACACTCGGTGACGTCACAACACTTTCTGGCAGATTGTTCCAAGAGTTCACAACTCTCACACCGAAAGTTTGCCCTCACAGTTTTCTGGACTTGCGGTTTCTTCAATCTTGAGCTAGGCAAGTTCAGGCGCTCCAATCTCTCAGGGTAGCTGAGGTGTTGAAGGGCAGGCACCAGTCTGGTGGCCCTCCTTTGAACATTTTCTACCAACTGACAGTCCCTAGCATATCTCGGGGACCAGACGGGGTGACAGTACTCCAGATGGGGAAGCACTTCACTCTTGAAGATCGTTACGAGGGACGGACTGTCTAGATATCTGAACGACCTTCTTATAAGACCCAATAATTTATTTGCCTGATTTACCTTCTTGCAATGGCCCGACAACTTCAGCTCATTGTCAACATACACACCTAGGTCCTTCTCACATTCAGTCTCAAATAGTACAGTTTCTTCATCCCGTTGGGACATATGATACGTCTCCTTACCGTTGGTACGCCCCAGGTGCATCCTCTTACACTTCGTGACATTGAATCTCAGCAGCCATTTCTTCGACCATTCTTAGAATCTACCGAGGTCCTTCTGCAGCTCTTCATAGTCCGCTTGGTTCTTTGTTTCCCGAAATAACTTGGCATCATCGGCAAACATTTGTATGGAGGAGTGTACAACGTCAGGCATGTCATTTATGAAACAAACAAACAAACAACAGCGGACCCAATACATTGCCCTGTCGTACCCTGCTTGTGACAGGTACGGATGATGATTTCGTGCCATTAATAACCACACTCTGCTTGCGGTCATGTAGAAAGTCTTCCATCCACACTAGGGCATTTCCCCGAATTCCGTACCCTTCCAGTTTGATTTTCAGCCTTTCGTGGGGTACATTGTCGAAAGCCTTGGCAAAATCTAGGTAAATATTGTCTATATTACCATCCTGTTCCAGAATATGGGTCCAAATATCCAATACCTTGAGCAATTGTGTTAAGCAGGAGCGCTCTGGCATAAAACCGTGTTGACAATCCTTTACAAGGTTATTTCGTCTCTAACATGTTGGAACAGAAAATTATTTGAGTTTCTACAAAAAGAGTAACAGGGTTATTTTGTTTACAGTTTACGGCTCCAATTGGTTGTTACTGTAGTGTTAAGACAACTACCATATTGCTGCCTCGCTGATCATCATTAATGAAGTTCCTCGTGTCATTCGTCGAGGTAAGATTTTGTAAAGTGTTTCTTTATTTTCTTTAATAAGTTTTATGGAAATTTCTTAATTTAACCATAATATTGTATTTAAATGTTAGAAGATTTAATGAGTTCATGTATAATATAATACTGTACAGTACTGTATACATATTATATAATATTACTGCCCAGAGTATTTAATTTATTAGTTGTTAAAATGTTATTCATTCCAGGACGGTGACGTGAAGATGTAAGATGTGGGCCACAAGACGAAGGTTTGTTTTGGTTAACGGGTCTCTTGCTGCACCACATTGGAAACTTTCTGCTACAGGTTGTACCTCTCTAGTCCGGCATTCTGTGGTCCGGAAACTCCCGGGGTCCGGAACGATTTTAGTTTGTCCAATAGGTAGATAGGCAGCTTTTTTTTTTTTTTTTTTTATCTTTATTATTATTATTATTACAGGAGTATTAAATTTTTGCCCCTCAGGCCCCAATGTGGGTCAGTGACCTATGCCCGGGTGGGCTAATCCCCTAAAAAAACAAAACAACAAAGCCGCGGGAAATTAAGGTTTGTTTACATCCGGCAGTTCGGCTGTTCTCTCTCTCTCTCTCTCTCTCTCTGCTTGTCTATACAGAGTACAACATTTAACCCTTCAATATATATGAGCAGTAAATAAGTGTTGCTTTCATATTCTTATGTAGAGTAATGACGATATGTTTTCACATGTGCGCACTTACATACGCGCAGTCTCAATTTTTTTTTACCATTAATGGTTAGCTACTTATATTGTTCCATTTATTAACATTAAATAACATTACAGGTACTTCAAACAACCATATTAATTTTTTTACATTAATTTTACTACAGCTAAACTCAGGGTCTTATTTTCTTCAGTTTTATATGTAGAACCAATCAGTCACTGGTTTCGTAAGCTTTAACATAAACAATGCCGGCAGCCGTCTCGTCTCCTCTAATATTCCACGTATTATTAATAAATTGTATTGTTAATTTTGCACACACGTACATTAATTCAATAAAAACAAATTCAGAAACATTAATTAAAATATATATGAACAGTAAATTAGTGTTGCTTTCATATTCTTATGTAAAGTAATGACGATATGTTTTCACGTGTGCGCATGCGCACTTACATATGCGATCTCTCTTTTTTCTTTACCATTATCGTTAGCTACTTCTATTGTTCCATTTATTAACATTAAATAACATTACTTAAAACAACCATATTAATTTTACTACAGCTACAACCAAGGTCTTATTTTCTTCAGTTTTATATGTAGAACCAGTCAGTCACTGGCTTTGTAATCAACGAAAACAATGCTGTGTCATTTCCTCGTGTGTTTTAATATTCTACGTATTATTAATGAATTGTTTTGCTCATTTTGCACACATAAACATTAATTCAATAAAAAAGACATTCAGTAATAAACAATAATGAGTCTTTTGTACATAAGAGAAATGACGCTGTTTACACGATTATGCACGTCGTCTGCACGTTGGCAGGCCGTTCAAACCCGTCGAAATTCAAGTTTCCGCCGTCAAATTTTTTTTTTTTTGTGTGTGTGTTCCAATAAAATACGTTAATAATTAAAAACTCGCTATCTATCCAGGAAAAGGGTGAATTTCCATGGTCCGGCAATTTCCATGGTCCGGCACCGGTCAGGTCCCGAGGTTGCCGGACTAGAGAGGTACAACCTGTATAACATAAGGTACAGTACAGTGTATATCTATGTGGTTTTAGTTTTTATTAAGGATCTGGGATCACAGTTTAAAAATTCAAGTAATTGTGTTAATGACCTTTGAAATAATTAGATATTTTAAGTAGATTACGCTGTGCCCGAAAGTTTTAAAAGGCCTTTATTGATGGTCTTAAATATGTTGACCATCTTTACTGTATGAAGTTAGTTTTCACGTTGTCAAAATATTTGTCAAATATGCCTGACCTAATACCTTTGTCTTCAACACTTGGGGTAAAAAAAATAGTTTAAATATCCTACAAAGGTACAGGATACTACTTTACCTGATTTTAAATCTGGGTTCACAAATTAGTTATTGTGTTAATGACTTTTTGAAACTATTAGATATCTAAAGTAGATTACTTAGGCTTTGCCCGTATTTTTTAAAAGGCCTTCATAAACGTTTTAAAATATAGACTATTTTTGCGTCGACTGCATGGAAAAGCCAGGAAACTTTACAAACAAGTGGGGTATTATATTTGGGTTAAGTTATAATTAAATATAGTTTTTTGGCATCAATCTTGGCATTAATTAATGCTGCACTGTATAATAGGTAAATAATTACTGTACTTTTAGGAACATTCCACAACAATAATGATGATAGTTCAAGTTAGTGATCAAATATTACAGGTTATACCTACTGCCGTGAGTATTGTCCAGTGAATTGTTCTTATAATGGACTTGTTCCACATTAATAAAGGTTCATATAGGTGGATAGTGGAGTGTTGACCCACGTCAGGTTAAGGTTGTCACCAGGGAGGGTCGCAATTGGTTCCACGGAGTCGTTCGTTAACTGAATCTATATACTGTAGTGTTATATATTAATAAAATATTAATAAATAAACTTAAAATAGTTAAACACAAAATGTTATTGTTTAAATTTATTTTAGTAAAATTGTAAATGCTGTCAAGCTATTCGGTTCTCCAGCCACTGACTTAAGTTTAGTTTAATGTTAATATATATCTATTAGCAGGAATTTAATCAATAATAAAACAATATGATTAAAGTATAATTTATTTATATCATGTAATATTTATTAATAAATACTTTTATTTTAGTTTAATAATGAAAACTTGTAGTTACTGAAAGATAAGAGAGAGAATCGGACAAGGTGTAGCAGGTCAACATCAACCAACGTGGCCGTCTTGTTTATTTTTGTTTATTTTGTGAGTAAATGTTAATTTGTGGGCCTTCCTCCCTCCCTCGTGGTAAAGGTAATAAATGTTTTATGTTATGTCGTTGATATAAACATACATTAGAATGTTTGAGTTAAAGGTTGGTTATCCGAGATGGTCCGAGTTGGTATTTGATGGGCCGAGTTGGTCCTAGTTGGCGTTCGGCTGAGATGGTCCAAGTTGGCTTTGGGCCGAGTTGGTCCTAGTTGGCGTTCGGCTGAGATGGTCCTAGTTGGCGTTGGGCCGAGTTGGTCCTAGTTGGCGTTCGGCTCAGATGGTCCAAGTTGGCTTTGGGCCGAGTTGGTCCTAGTTGGTGTTCGGCCGAGATGGTCCTAGTTGGCGTATTTCAACCCTTTTCTCCGTTAATTTAGTGACTGGATATATCTTGCCTTGAGGGAGATCTTATATAAAATTATTAAGACATTATTAACAAATAACAGTGACATAATTTACACAGTTTAACATAATTAATAATATTATATAGTAATTATATCATTGTTAGATGGTTTAATTAATAAATATCAGTTAAAACTATTGCCTGGTGTAAACCCTGACAGGGAGCGTTAGTGCGCTGTGATGTAAACAACAACAGCTGCCTGAGGTAAAGTGTTCTGTTATATTGTATTGTGAATATTAATTTATGAAGTTAAGATGTGTGCAGGGATTATACACACAGTATTATAATTGTTATGACCACATTATGGACAACGTGAAGTTGGCCCTTGGTGGCTTGGCCCAGTGAACTTGGCCCAGTGGTGATCTCGGCCTCACATTAAATGGCCCCATGTCAACAATGGTATTAAGTGTCAGGCTTTTTGAGGCTTTTATATTGTAACTATTTAAAACAGATGGATTTAAAATCACCTACATATACAGTTTAATGGGCCAGACAGTTTGGTTATTGCAGACACAAGTTGCATGGCGCCTCACCCACCATCTTCACTATTCTTGTATTAGTTCACACAACTTTCTTACCCCAAATATATTATCATATTCCATTAAAACGTCTAAGTATAAGATAATTTTCTTTGGTGAATATTCGATCTTACACTGTTATTTCTCTCGCTGTTATTAATATATTTTTCATAATGTTTAGACAATTCTAAGACTTTTTTCTAACATATTTTTGTTTTTCGTAATGTTTAGACAATACTAAGACCTTTTTCTTCTATTATATTTCCGCCGGAATTTAATGATAACAGAGATATTATTTTATTAATATTATTAGATGAGGTGAGTCACTAGTGTCGCCTGGACTGTTACTTCAGCTGTTGGTTCAAGTATATAAGGGATTAATTGGTCCTAACTTGGAGTACTGCTCTCATATCTGGGGTGGCTCTTCAACTGTTAGATAGGCTGGAATCAAAGGCTTATTAACTCTCCTCCTTTAGTTGATAATCTCTCTTCTCTTCACCACAATGTTGCTTCACTCTCTCTCTTTTACAGGTACTTTAACGGACGGCATCCTGTGTACCGTGGGCTGGTGTCTTGCCCACAGTGTGGGTCACACTATAATAACCCATTATAGTACATCCTTCTTTACTCACACAGCCAAACTGTGTCTGTGTGGGTCACACTATAATAACCCGTTATAGTACATCCTTCTTTACTCACACAGCTAAACTGTGTCTGTGTGGATGTGGGTCACACTATAATAACCCATTATAGTACATCCTTCTTTACTCACAC
>NW_024736340.1:2500-8359 GCF_018991925.1 Homarus americanus
GCACACCCGAATGGGAGACCGTCAAAGTCAATCGGGGTCGATTTGATAGCATACTACAGAAACTTGCACACCCGAATGGGAGACAGTCAAAGTCAATCGGGGGTCGATTTAATAGCATACTACAGAAACTTGCACACCCGAATGGGAGACCGTCAAAGTCAATCGGGGGTCGATTTGATAGCATACTACAGAAACTTGCACACCAGAATGGGAGAGTCAAAGTCAATCGGGGGTCGATTTAATAGCATACTACAGAAACTTGCACACCCGAATGGGAGACCGTCAAAGTCAATCGGGGGTCGATTTAAGAGCATACTTTACAAAATGATCCGAGAATCTGCACACACCGAGTGGGAGACGGTGATGAAAACCTCCGCCTTTGTGCGCTGGATGGCACTATTTCACTATAGTAAGGGGTAGAGGCACCTCGGTCATATTGTACAACATACCAAAGAAGTTCCACACCCGCATGGGAGACCGTCAGAGTCAATCGGGGGTCGATTTAATCGCATACTACATAAACTTGCACACCCGAATGGGAGACCGTCAACGTCAATCGGGTGTCGATTTAATAGCATACTACAGAAACTTGCACACCCGAATGGGAGAGTCAAAGTCAATCGGGGGTCGATTTAATAGCATACTACAGAAACTTGCACACCCGAATGGGAGACCGTCAAAGTCAATCGGGGGTCGATTTGATAGCATACTACAGAAACTTGCACACCCGAATGGGAGACAGTCAAAGTCAATCGGGGGTCGATTTAATAGCATACTACAGAAACTTGCACACCCGAATGGGAGACAGTCAAAGTCAATCGGGGGTCGATTTAATAGCATACTACAGAAACTTGCACACCCGAATGGGAGACAGTCAAAGTCAATCGGGGGTCGATTTAATAGCATACTACAGAAACTTGCACACCCGAATGGGAGACAGTCAAAGTCAATCGGGGGTCGATTTAATAGCATACTACAGAAACTTGCACACCCGAATGGGAGACCGTCAAAGTCAATCGGGGGTCGATTTAATAGCATACTACAGAAACTTGCACACCCGAATGGGAGACCGTCAAAGTCAATCGGGGGTCGATTTCATAGCATACTACAGAAACTTGCACACCCGAATGGGAGACAGTCAAAGTCAATCGGGGGTCGATTTAATAGCATACTACAGAAACTTGCACACCGGAATGGGAGACCGTCAAAGTCAATCGGGGGTCGATTTAGGAGCATACTTTACAAAATGATCCGAGAATCTGCACACACCGAGTGGGAGACGGTGATGAAAACGTCCGCCCTTGTACGCTGGATGGCACTATTTCACTATCGTAAGGGGTAGAGGCACCTCGGTCATATTGTACAACATACCAAAGAAGTTCCACACCCGCATGGGAGACCGTCAGAGTCAATCGGGGGTCGATTTAATAGCATACTACAGAAACTTGCACACCGGAATGGGAGACCGTCAACGTCAATCGGGGGTTGATTTAATAGCATACTACAGAAACTTGCACACCCGAATGGGAGACCGTCAAAGAATCAATCAGGGGGTTCGATTTGATAGCATACTACCAGAAACTTGCACACCCGAATAAGGAGACAGTCAAAAGTCAATCGGGGTCGATTTATGTATACTACAGAAACTTGCACACCCGAATGGGAGACTGTCAAAGTCAATCGGGGGTCGATTTAAGAGCATACTTTACAAAATGATCCGAGAATCTGCACACACCGAGTGGGAGACGGTGATGAAAACGTCCGCCCTTGTACGCTGGATGGCACTATTTAACTATAGTAAGGGGTAGAGGCACCTCGGTCATATTGTACAACATACCAGAGAAGTTCCACACCCGCATGGGAGACCGTTAAAGTCAATCGGGGGTCGATTTAATAGCATACTGCAGAGAACTTACACACCCGAATGGGAGACCGTCAGAGTCAATCGAGGGTCGATTTATTAGCATACTATACAAAATGATCCGAGAATGTGCACACACCGAGTGGGAGACGGTGATGAAAGCGGTCGCCCTTGTACACTGGATGGCACTATTTCACTATAGTAAGGGGTAGGGGTACCTCGGTCATATTATACAACATACCAGAGAAGTTCCACACCCGCATGGGAGACCGTCAAAGTGAATCGGGGGGTCGATTTGATAGCATACTACAGAGAACTTGCACACCCGAATGGGAGACCGTCAAAGTCAATCGGGGGTCGATTTGATAGCATACTACAGAGAACTTGCACACCCGAATGGGAGACCATCAGAGTCAATCGAGGGTCGATTTAATAGCATACTGAGAAACTTGCACACCGAATGGGAGACCGTCAAAAGTCAATCGAGAGTCGATTTGATGTATACTACAGAAACTTGCACACCCGAATGGGAGACCGTCAACGTCAATCGGGGGTCGATTTAATAGCATACTACAGAAACTTGCACACCCGAATGGGAGACCGTCAAAGTCAATCGGGGGTCGATTTAATAGCATACTACAGACACTTGCACGCCCGAATGGGAGACAGTCAAAGTCAATCGGGGGTCGATTTAATAGCATACTACAGATACTTGCACACTCGAATGGGAGACCGTCAAAGTCAATCGGGGGTCGATTTAATAGCATACTACAGAAACTTGCACAGAATGGGAGACCGTCAAGAATCAATGGGGGTCGGTTGATAGCATACTACTGAAAACTTTTACACCGAATGGGAGACAGTCAAAGTCAATCGGGAGTCGATTTAATAGCATACTACAGAAACTTGCACACCCGAATGGGAGACCGTCAAAGTCAATCGGGGGTCGAGCATACTTTACAAAATGATCCGAGAATCTGCACACACCGAGTGGGAGACGGTGATGAAAACGTCCGCCCTTGTATGTTCGATTGCACTATTTCACTATATTAAGGGGAGAGGGTGCCTTCACACACATATTCGGTGTGAAATATCTTCCGCCCCCCAGCCCAGGCCGCCGGCTTTTCTCTTGATATCATGGCAGCATTCAAAAACAACAACCAAAATTGCAGTCGCTTTCCTTCCCTGCCCTGCAATGGCTGGAGCAGCAGAAGGAGAGAGAGAGAAAATAGTCTCATGGGGTCAGAGGAATGGCAGTGGAGCGGGTTCTATGAATTTCACTAGCCAGGTCTGTCTCCCAATTGAATATTATTACTCTCTCGGCGCACACGTCACCACCACGGTTTCCGTGACAGCAGCAGCATCATGATGTTGCGTCTATTGTAAGTCCGGAACCGGGTTATTCGGCTGTTCGCGAACAGTCAGGTTTTAACCTTGCCTAACAAAAGATCAAACAACTTCCACTCTCGGTGCGCATTCACGGTGACTGTCCTATCGTCGCTCTTGTATGCTAGATTGCACTATTTCACTATATTAAGGGGAGAGGGTGCGCCACACCTATTCGGTGTGGAATATCTTCGACCCCAGCGGGCGCCGGCCTCTCTCGCGAAATAAAGCCTTGACATTCAAAACAACAACCAAAGTTGCCGTCGCTTTCCTTCCCCTGCCCTGCAATGGCTGGAGCAGCAAAAGGAGAGAAAATAGTCTCATGGGGTCAGAGGAATGGCAGTGGAGCGGGTTCTATGAATTTCACTAGCCAGGTCTGTCTCCCAATTGAACATTATTACTCTCTCGGCGCACACGTCGCCACCACGGTTTCTGCGACAGCAGCAGCATCATGATATTGCGTCTATTGTAAGTCCGGAACCGGGTTATTCGGCTGTTCGCGAACAGTCAGGTTTTAACCTTGCCTAACAAACGATCAAACAACTTCCACTCTCGAGGTGCGGTACGGTGACTGTCCTATCGTCCGCTCTTGTATGCTGGATTGCACTATTTCACTATATTAAGGGGAGAGGGTGCCTTCACACACATATTCGATGTGAAATATCTTCCGCCCCCCAGCGGAGCGCTTCGGCGCCTCGGCGAAGCAAAACGCGGCATTCAAAAACAACAACCAAAATTGCCGTCGATTTCCTCTCCCTGCCCTGCAATGGCTGGAGCAGAAGGAGAGCGAGAGAGAGAATAGTCTCATTGGGTCAGAGGAATGGCAGTGGAGCGGGCTAATGGCGAGTAGGCTCGCGATCTATCAATTACACTAGCCAGGTCGCTCTCCCTATTGAACATTATTACTCTCTCTCGGCGAACACGTCGCCACTGCGGTTTCCGCGACAGCAGCATCATGATGTTGCATCCACCAATTAGTCCGGAACGGGTTTATTCGGCTGTCTGCGAACAGTCCGGTTTTAACCTTACCCAACAAACAACATCCACTCTCGAGGTGCGGTACGGTGAATGTCCTATCGTCCGACCTTGTATGCTGGATTGCACTATTTCACTATATTAAGGGGAGAGGGCGCCTTCACACACATATTCGGTGTGAAATATTTTCCGCCCACAAGCGGAGCGCTTCGGCGCCTCTGCGAAGCAAAGCGCGGCATTCAAAAACAACAACCAAAATTGCCGTCGCTTCCCTGCCCTGCAATGGCTGGAGCAGAAGGAGAGAGATTTTAGTCTCATTGGATCAGAGGAATGGCAGTGGAGCGGGCTTATGGGGCGTAGGCTCGCGATCTATCAATTACACTTGCCAGGTCTCTCTTCCGTTTGGACATTATTTACTCCGTCTCTCTCTCGGCACACACGTCGCCACCCTACTAGTTTCCATCACAGCTGTCTGCTGTCTGCCCAACTTAGCGGACTTGCGTTGGCTGATCAACCCGTCTTCGCGTCTGTGCCGGCCTTCAATGCAGCGCCCAACCGTCTCTTGACCGAGATTCATTGCACTATTCCACGCGCAAACGGCTACCCTAAATGTGCATAGACAACGCTCATGGTTCAACACGACCAGAGCGCAGCCTGGGAGCCGAGTATACTAAAAAGAGAGTTTAGCAGCCAAAACTCGTCAAAGCACACGTTGGGTTACCCCATCACCTAACAACGATGGCGGTTCCCACCCGTGAAATACACAACCTAACCAATATTGGGCGACGATGGCGCACATGAGCCCACGTCCCCACAAACAGTAAGAGAGAGTGAGAGAGGAGGAGATTGGCCAACGTGCGGTCCCTCGCCCAATGTCTTCTGCCTCGCTGGGGCAAAGAGAAGAGGAGCGGATAAGGGAGGAGATTGGCCAACGTGCGGTCCCTCGCCCAATGTCGGCTGGGTAAAGAGGAGCGGATAAGGGAGGAGATTGGAACACACGGTGGCGCTGCCGGCGCCGAGGATAGAAAGAGAAGGTGCAGTTTGATCTGATCATCTGGTTTGCTATTTCTCTAAGGCCAACGTGCGGTCCCTCGCCCAATGTCGGCTGCCTCGCTGGGGCAAAGAGAAGAGGAGCGGATAAGGGAGGAGATGGCCAACGTGCGGTCCCTCGCCCAATGTCGGCTGCCTCGCTGGAGCTGGGGCAAAGAGGAGCGGATAAGGGAGGAGATTGGCACACACGGTGGCGCTGCCGGCGCCGAGGATAGCAAGAGAAGGTGCAGTTAGATCTGATCATCTGGTTTGCTATTTCTCTAAGGCCAACGTGTGGTCCCTCGCCCAATGTCTTCTGCCTCTCTCTCAATCTCTCTCTCACTATTTTGGCTGCCGTGATAGGCGCCGCCAACAGCAGCAGCTACCTGGTTGATCCTGCCAGTAGTCATATGCTTGTCTCAAAGATTAAGCCATGCATGTGTAAGTACAAGCCGATTTAAGGCGAAACCGCGAATGGCTCATTAAATCAGCTATGTTTCATCGGATCTGTAAACCCACTTACTTGGATAACTGTGGCAATTCTAGAGCTAATACATGCAATTGGTCTCTGACCGCAAGGGAAGAGCGCTTTTATTAGTTCAAAACTG
>NW_024736341.1:0-25275 GCF_018991925.1 Homarus americanus
ATACTCGACCAGGGGACTTTGTTATACTCGATCAGGGGATATGTTATACTCGTTAGGGGACTTTGTTATACTCGGTTCAGGGGACTTTGTTATACTCGTCCAGGGGGCTTTGTTACACTCGATCAGAGGACTTTTTGTACTCGATGAGGGGACGATCAAAGCCCTTTGTTATAATCGACCAGGGGACTTTGTTATAATCGATCAGGGGACTTTGTTATGCTCGATCTGGGGACTTTTTTATACTGGGCCAGTAGACTTTGTTATATTCGATTAGGGGACTTTGTTATACTGGACCAGGGGATTTTGTTATACTCGATCAGGGAACTTTGTTATAAACGACCAGGGAACTTTGTTATACTTGTCCAGGGGTCTTTGTTATACTTGATCATGGGACTTTGTTATACTCGATGAGGGGCCTTTGTTATACTCGACCAGAGGAATTTGTTATACTTGATCAGGTGATATGTTATACTCGATGAGGGGACTTTGTTTTACTCGATCAGGGGACTTTGTTATACTTGATTAGGCGACTTTGTTATACTCGACCAGGGGACATTGTTATACTCGATCAGGGAACTTTTTTATACTCGACCAGAGGACTTTGTTATACCCTATCAGGGGACTTTGTTATACTCGACCAGGGGACTTTTTATACTTGTCCAATGGCCTTTGTTATACTCAATGAAGGGCCTTAGTTATACTCGATCAGGGGACTTTGTTATACTCGACCAGGGCACTTTGTTATACGCGATCAGGGGACTTTTTTATAATCGACCAGAGGACGTTGTTTTACTCGATCAGGGGATATGTTATACTCGATCAGGGGACTTTGTTATACTCAACCAGGGGAATTTGTTATACTCGATCAGGGGACTTTGTTATACTCGGTCAGGGGACTTTGTTATACTCGATTAGGTGCCTTTGTTATACTCGATGAGGGGGCTTTGTCATACTCGACCAGGGGACTTTGCATACTCGATCAGGGGATATGTTATACTCGATCAGGGGACTTTGTTATAATCGGTTCAGGGGACTTTGTTATACTCGTCCAGGGGGCTTTGTTATACTCGATCAGGGGACTTTATTATACTCGATCAGGGAACTTTGTTATAAACGATCAGGGAACTTTGTTATACTTGTCCAGGGGGCTTTGTTATACTTGATCAGGGGACTTTGTGATACTCGATCAGGAGACTTTGTCTTACTGGATCAGGGCCCTTTGCTGTACTCGATCTGGGGACTTTGTTATACTGGACCAGGGGACTTTTTTATACTCGATCAGGGGACTTTGTTTTACTGGACCTGGGGACTTTTTTATACTCGATCAGGGGACTTTGTTAAATTCGATCAGGGGACTTTGAAATGCTCGATCTGGGGACTTTGTTATACTGGGCCAGGAGACTTTGTTATACTCGATCAGGGACTTTGTTATACTGGACCAGGGGACTTTGTTATACTCGATCAGGGAACTTTGTTATAAACGATCAGGGAACTTTGTTATACTTGTCCAGGGGGCTTTGTTATACTTGATCAGGGGACTTTGTTATACTCGATCAGGAGACTTTGTCTTACTGGATCAGGGCCCTTTGCAATACTCAACAGGGGGACATTGTTATAATCGATCAGGGGACTTTGTTATGCTCGATCTGGGGACTTTGTTATACTCGATTAGGGGCCTTTGTTATACTCGATGCGGGGGCTTTTTTATACTCGACCAGGGGACTTTGCTTTACTCGACCAGGGGACTTTGTTATATTCGATTAGGGGACTTTGTTATACTCGACCAGGAGACTTTTTTATACTTGATCAGGGGACTTTGTCATACTCGACCAGAGGCCTTTGTTATAAAAGATCGGGGGACTTTGTTATACTCGATCGGTGGACTTTCCTATATTTGACCAATGGACTTTGCTATACTCGATGAGGGGCCTTTTTTTATTCGATGAGGGGACTTTGTTATACTCGACCAGGGGACTTTGTTATACTCGATCAGGGGACTTTTTTATACTCGACCAGAGGACTTTGTTATACTCGATCAGGGGAATTTGTTATACTCGGTTCAGGGGTCTTTGTTATACTCGTCCAGGGGGCTTTGTTATACTCAATCACGGGACTTTGTTATACTCGATCAGGGGACTTTGTCTAACTCGATCAGGGCCCTTTGTTATACTCGACCAGGGGACATTGTTATAATCGATCAGGGGACTTTGTTTTACTCGATCAGGGGACTTTGTTATACTCCATCAGGGGACTTTTGTTATGCTCGATGAGGGGACTTTGTTATACTCGATCAGGGGCCTTTGTTATACTCGACCAGGGGACTTTGTTATAATCGATCAGGGGACTTTGTTTTACTCGATCAGGGGACTTTGTTATACTCCATCAGGGGACTTTTGTTATGCTCGATGAGGGGACTTTGTTATACTCGATCAGGGGCCTTTGTTATACTAGATTAGGGGACTTTGTAAATACTCGCTTAGGGGCCTTTTTTGTACTCGATCAGGGGCCTTTGTTATACACGATCAGGGGACTTTGTTATACTCGATCAGGAGACTTTGTTTACTCGACAGGGGACTTTGTTATACTCGATCAGGGGACTTTGTTATACTCGATACTCGATCAGGGGACTTTGTTATACTCGACCAGAGGAATTTGTTATACTTGATCAGGTGGTATGTTATACTCGATGAGGGGACTTTGTTATACTTGATCAGGGGACTTTGTTATACTAGATTAAGCGACTTTGTTATACTCGACCAGGGGACTTTTTTATACTTGACCAATGGACTTTGTTATACTCAATGATGGGCCTTTGTTATACTCGATCAGGGGACTTTGTTATACTCGACCAGGAGACTTTGTCATACGCGATCAGGGGACTTTTTAATACTCGACCAGAGGACTTTGTTATACTCGATCAGGGGACTTTGTTATACTCAACCAAGAGACTTTGTTATTCTCGAACAGGGGACTTTGTTGTACTCGATCAGGGGACTTTGTTATACTCGATTTGGGGCCTTTGTTATACTCGATGAGGGGGCTTTGTTATACTCGACCAGGGGACTCTGTCATACTCGACCAGAGGCCTTTGTTATACAAGATCGGGGGACTTTGTTATACTCGATCGGTGGACTTTCCTATATTTGACCAATGGACTTTGCTATACTCGATGAGGGGCCTTTGTTTTACTCGATTAGGGGACTTTGTTACACTCGACCACGGGACTTTGTTATACTCGATCAGCGGACTTTTTTATACTCGACCAGAGGACTTTGTTATACTCGATCAGGGGACTTTGTTATACTGGATCAGGGGACTTTTTTAAACTCGACCAAGAGGACTTTGTTATACTCGATCAGGGGAATTTGTTATACTCGGTTCAGTGGCATTTGTTTTACTCGATTAGGGGACTTTGTTATACTCGATCAGGGGACTTTGTTATAATCGATCAGGGGAATTTGTTATGCTCGATCTAGGGACTTTGTTATACAGGGCCAGGGGACTTTTTTATACTCGATCAGGGGACTTTGTTATACTGGACCAGAGGACTTTTTTATACTCGATCAGGGGACTTTGTTATACTCGATGAGGGGACTTTTGTTATACTCGATGAGGGGACTTTGTTATACTCGATCAGGGGCCTTTGTTATAGTCGATTAGGGGACTTTGTTATACTCGATAAGGGGACTTTGTTATACTCAACCAGAGGACTTTGTTATACTTGATCAGGGGATATGTTATACGCGATCAGGGGACTTTTTTATACTCGACCAGAGTACTTTGTTATACTCGATGAGGGGATATGTTATCCTCGATCAGGGGACTTTGTTATGCTCAACCAGGGGGACTTTGTTATACTCGATCAGGGGACTTTTTTATACTCGATTAGGGGACTTTGTTATACTCGATCAGGGGAATTTTTTATACATGACCAATGGACTTTGTTATACTCGTCGAGGGGCCTTTGTTATACTCGATCAGGGGACTTTGTTATACTCGACCAGAGGACTTTGGTATATTCGATCAGGGAACTTTTTTATACTCGACCAGAGGACTTTGTTATACCCTATTAGGGGACTTTGTTATACTAGACCAGGGGACTTTTATAACTTGTCCAATGGCCTTTGTTATACTCAATGAGGGGCCTTTGTTATACTCGATCAGGGGACTTTGTTATACTCGACTAGGGGCCTTTGTTATCCTCTATTAGGGGACTTTGTTATACTCGATCAGGGGACTTTTTTATACCTTGCTAATGGACTTTGTTATACTCGATCAGGGGACTTTGTTATACTCGACCAGGGGACTTTGTTATACTCGATCAGGGGACTTTTTTATACTCGACCAGAGTACTTTGTTATACCCTATCAGGGGACTTTGTTGTCCTCGACCATGGGACTTTTTAAACTTGACCAATGGCCTTTGTTATACTCAATGAAGGGCCTTTGTTATACTCGATCAGGGGACTTTGTTATACTCGACCAGGGCACTTTGTTATACACGATCAGGGGACTTTTTTATAATCGACCAGAGGACGTTGTTATACTCGATCAGGGGATATGTTATACTCGATCAGGAGACTTTGTTATACTCAACCAGGGGACTTTGTTATACTCGATCAGGGGACTTTGTTATACTCGGTCAGGGGACTTTGTTATACTCGATTAGGGGCCTTTGTTATACTCGATGAGGGGCTTTGTCATACTCGACCAGGGGACTTTGTTATACTCGATCAGGGGATATGTTATACTCGATCAGGGGACTTTGTTATAATCGGTTCAGGGGTCTTTGTTATACTCGTCCAGGGGGCTTTGTTATACTCGATCAGGGGACTTTATTATACTCGATCAGGGAACTTTGTTATAAACGATTAGGGAACTTTGTTATACTTGCCCAGGGGGCTTTGTTATACTTGATCAGGGGACTTTGTTATACTCGATCAGGAGACTTTGTCTTACTGGATCAGGGCCCTTTGCTGTACTCGATCTGGAGACTTTGTTATACTGGACCAGGGGACTTTTTTATACTCGATCAGGGGACTTTGTTTTACTGGACCTGGGGACTTTTTTATACTCGATCAGGGGACTTTGTTATATTCGATCAGGGGACTTTGAAATGCTCGATCTGGGGACTTTGTTATACTGGGCCAGGAGACTTTGTTATACTCGATCAGGGGACTTTGTTATACTGGACCAGGGGACTTTGTTATACTCGATCACGGAACTGTGTTATAAACGATCAGGGAACTTTGTTATACTTGTCCAGGGGGCTTTGTTATACTTGATCAGGGGACTTTGTTATACTCGATCAAGAGACTTTGTCTTACTAGATCAGGGCCCTTTGCAATACTCAACAGGGGGACATTGTTATAATCGATCAGGGGACTTTGTTATGCTCGATCTGGGGACTTTCTTATACTCGATTAGGGGCCTTTGTTATACTCGATGCGGGGGCTTTTTTATACTCGACCATGGGCCTTTGCTTTACTCGACCAGGGGACTTTGTTATTTTCGATCAGGGGACTTTGTTATACTCGATCAGGAGACTTTTTTAAACTTGATCAGGGGACTTTGTCATACTCGACCAGAGGCCTTTGTTATAAAAGATCGGGGGACTTTGTTATACTCGATCGGTGGACTTTCCTATATTTGACCAATGGACTTTGCTATACTCGATGAGGGGTCTTTTTTTCATTCGATGAGGGGACTTTGTTATACTCGACCAGGGGACTTTGTTATACTCGTTCAGGGGACTTTTTTATACTCGACCAGAGGACTTTGTTATACTCGATCAGGGGACTTTGTTATACTCGATCAGGGGACTTTTTCATACTCGACCAGAGGACTTTGTTATACTCAATCAGGGGAATTTGTTATACTCAGTTCAGGGGACTTTGTCATACTCGTCCAGGGGGCTTTGTTATACTCAATCAGGGGACTTTGTTATACTCGATCAGGGGACTTTGTCTAACTCGATCAGGACCCTTTGTTATACTCGACCAGGGGACTTTGTTATAATCGATCCGGGGACTTTGTTTTACTCGATCAGGGGACTTTGTTATACTCCATCAGGGGACTTTTGTTATGATCGATGAGGGGACTTTGTTATACTCGATCAGGGGCCTTTGTTATACTAGATTAGGGGACTTTGTAAATACCCGCTTAGGGGCCTTTTTGTACTCGATCAGGGGCCTTTGTTATACACGATCAGGGGACTTTGTTATACTCGATCAGGAGACTTTGTCTTACTGGAGCAGGGCCCTTTGCTTTACTCGATCAGGGGACTTTGTTATACTCGATGAGGGGGCTTTGTTATACTCGACCAGGGGACTTTGCTATACTCGACCAGGGGACTTTGTTATACTCGACCAGGGAATTTTTTATACTTGATCAGGGGACTTTGTTATACTCGATCAGGGGACTTTGTTTTATTCGACCTGGGGACTTTGTTATACTCGATCAGGGGACTTTGTTATACTCGACCAGAGGAATTTGTTATACTTGATCAGGTGGTATGTTATACTCGATGAGGGGACTTTGTTATACTTGATCAGGGGACTTTGTTATACTAGATTAAGCGACTTTGTTATACTCGACCAGGGGACTTTTTTATACTTGACCAATGGACTTTGTTATACTCAATGATGGGCCTTTGTTATACTCGATCAGGGGACTTTGTTATACTCGACCAGGAGACTTTGTCATACGCGATCAGGGGACTTTTTAATACTCGACCAGAGGACTTTGTTATACTCGATCAGGGGACATTGTTATACACAACCAAGAGACTTTGTTATTCTCGAACAGGGGACTTTGTTGTACTCGATCAGGGGACTTTGTTATACTCGATTTGGGGCCTTTGTTATACTCGATGAGGGGGCTTTGTTATACTCGACCAGGGGACTCTGTCATACTCGACCAGAGGCCTTTGTTATACAAGATCGGGGGACTTTGTTATACTCGATCGGTGGACTTTCCAATATTTGACCAATGGACTTTGCTATACTCGATGACGGGCCTTTGTTTTACTCGATTAGGGAACTTTGTTATACTCGACCAGGGGACTTTGTTATACTCAATCAGGGGACTTTTTTATACTCGACCAGAGGACTTTGTTATACTCGATCAGGGGACTTTGTTATACTCGATCAGGGGACTTTTTTATACTCGACCAGAGGACTTTGTTATACTCGATCAGGGGAATTTGTTATACTCGGTTCAGGGGCATTTGTTTTACTCGATTAGGGGACTTTGTTATGCTCGATTAGGGGACTTTGTTATAATCGATCAGGGGAATTTGTTATGCTCGATCTAGGGACTTTGTTATACAGGGCCAGGGGATTTTTTTATTCTCGATCAGGGGACTTTGTTATACTGGACCAGGGGACTTTTGTTATACTCGATCATGGGACTTTATTATACTCGACCAGGGGCCTTTGTTAAAGTCGATTAGGGGACTTTGTTATATTCGATTAGGGGACTTTGTTATACTCAACCAGAGGACCTTGTTATACTTGATCAGGGGATATGTTATACGCGATCAGGGGACTTTTTTATACTCGACCAGAGTAGTTTGTTATACTCGATGAGGGGATATGTTATATTCGATCAGTGGACTTTGTTATGCTCAACCAGGGGACTTTGTTATACTCGATCAGGGGACTTTTTTATACTCAATCAGGGGACTTTGTTATACTCGATCAGGGGAATTTTTTATACATGACAAATGGACTTTGTTATACTCAATGAGGGGCCTTTGTTATACTCGATCAGGGGACTTTGTTATACTCGACCAGGGGACTTTGTTATACTCGATCAGGGGACTTTTTTATACTCGACCAGAGGACTTTGTTATACCCTATCAGGGGACTTTGTTATACTCGACCAGGGGACTTTTTATACTTGACCAATGGCCTTTGTTATACTCAATGAGGGGCCTTTGATATACTCGATCAGGGGACTTTGATATACTCGACCAGGGGACTTTGTTATATGCGATCAGGGGACTTTTTTATAATCGACCAGAGGACTTTGTTATACTGGAGCAGGGGACTTTGTTATACTCTATCAGGGGACTTTGTCTTACTGGATCAGGGCCCTTTGCTATACTCGATCAGGGGACTTTGTTATACTGGACCAGGGGACTTTGTTATACTCTATCAGGGAACTTTGTTATAAACGATCAGGGAACTTTGTTATTCTTGTCCAGGGGGCTTTGTTATACTCTATCAGGGGACTTTGTTATACTCGATCAGATGACTTTGTTATACTCGATGAGGGGATATGTTATACTCGATCAGGGGACTTTGTTATACTCGACCAGGGACTTTGTTATACGCGATCAGGGGACTTTTTTATACTCGACCATAGGACTTTCTTATACTCGATCAGGGGATATGTTATACTCGATCAGGAGACTTTGTTATGCTCAACCAGGGGACTTTGTTATACTCGATCAGGGGACTTTGTTATACTCGATCAGGGGACTTTTTTATACTTGATCAATGGACTTTGTTATACTCGATGAGGGGCCTTTGTTATACTCGAGCAGGGGACTTTTTTATACTCGACCAAAGTACTTTGTTATACCCTATCAGGGGACTTTGTTATACTCGACCAGGGGACTTTTTATACTTGACCAATGGCCTTTGTTATACTCAATGAGGGGCCTTTGTTATGCTCGATCAGGGGACTTTGTTATACGCGACCAGGGCACTTTGTTATACGCGATCAGGGGACTTTTTATACTCGACCAGAGGACTTTGTTATACTCGATCAGGGGATATGTTATACTCGACACGGGACTTTGTTATGCTCAACCAACGGCTTTGTTAAACTCGATCAGGGCACTTTGTTATACACGATCAGGGGACTTTGTTATACTCGATTAGGGGCCTTTGTTATACTCGATGAGGGTGATAGTTACTAGTGTGCCCTGAAGAATGCAGTGATGGCTAGGGAAACACTGTGTAACACTGAAGTCCGTTTATTATGGATGATAGCAATACAAGTGGTGACGCTGTGTGCCATGCACGGCTCACACAGTCAGACTGAAGCTGCCTTGCCATATGGCAGCCTCGGGGCAATGTTGCCACATAACACGTACAGTGTTGCCACGTGATTATATATATAAATGCTACTCGGCACAGTAGCTTATGTACAGGGTTGCTACTCGGCACAGTAGACTAGATACATAACCTACAGAGGGGGCTTTGTCATACTCGACCAGGGGACTTTGTTATACTCGATCAGGGGATATGTTATACTCGATCAGGGGACTTTTTTATATTCGGTTTAGGGGACTTTGTTTTACTCGTCCAGGGGGCTTTGTTATACTCGATCAGGGGACTTTGTTATACTCGATGAGGGGACTTTGTCTTACTCGATGAGGGCCCTTTGTTATATTCGACCAGGGGAATTGTTATAATCGATCAGGGGACTTTGTTATGCTCGATCTGGGGACTTTGTTATACTGGGCCAGGAGACTTTGTTATACTCTATCATGGGACTTTGTTATACTCGATCAGGGAACTTTGTTATAAACGATCAGGGAACTTTGTTATACTTGTCCAAGGGGCTTTGTTATACTTGATCAGGGGACTTTGTTATACTCGATGACTGGCCTTTGTTATACTCGATGAGGGGCCTTTGTTATACTAGATCAGGTGACTTTGTTATGCTCGATCTGGGGACTTTGTTATGCTCGATCTGGGGACTTTGTTATAGTGGGCCAGGAGACTTTGTTATACTCGATCAGGGGACTTTGTTATACTGGACCAGGGGACATTGTTATACTCGATCAGGGAACTTTGTTATAAACGATCAGGGAACTTTGTTATACTTGTCCAGGGGGCTTTGTTATACTCGATCAGGGGACTTTGTTATACTCGATCAGGGGACTTTTTTATACATGACCAATGGACTTTGTTATACTCGATGAGGGGCCTTTGTTATAATCGATCAGGGGACTTTGTTATGCTCGATCTGGGGACTTTGTTATACTGGGCCAGGGGAATTTTTTATACTCGATCAGGGGACTTTGTTTTACTGGACCTGGTGACTTTTTATAATCGATCAGGGGACTTTGTTATATTCGATCAGGGGACTTTGAAATGCTCGATCTGGGGACTTTGTTATACTGTTATACTCGATTAGGGGAATTTGTTATACTGGACCAGGGGACTTTGTTATACTCGATCAGGGAACTTTGTTATAAACGATCAGGGAACTTTGTTATACTTGTCCAGGGGGCTTTGTTATACTTGAGCAGGGGACTTTGTTATACTCGATCAGGAGACTTTGTCTTACTGGATCAGGGCCCTTTGCTATACTCTACCGGGGGACTTTGTTGTACTCGATCAGGGGACTTTGTTATACTCGATTTGGGGCCTTTGTTATACTCGATGAGGGGGCTTTGTTATACTCGACCAGGGGACTTTGTCATACTCGACCAGAGGCCTTTGTTATACAAGATCGGGGGACTTTGTTATACTCTATCGGTGGACTTTCCTATATTTGACCAATGGACTTTGCTATACTCGATGAGGGACCTTGGTTTTCCTCGATTAGGGGACTTTGTTATACTCGACCAGGGCACTTTGTTATACTCGATCAGGGGACTTTTTTATACTCGACCAGAGGACTTTGTTATACTCGATCAGGGGACTTTGTTATTCTCGATCAGGGGACTTTGTTTTTTTTCGATTAGGGGTCTTTGTTATACTCGATGAGGGGGCTTTGTTATACTCGACCAGGGGACTTTGCTATACTCGACCAGGGGACTTTGTCATACTCGATCAGGGGACTTTGTTATACTCGACCAGGAGACTTTTTTATACTTGATCAGGGGAATTTGTCATACTCGACCAGAGGCCTTTGTTATACTCGATCGGGGGACTTTGTTATACTCGATCAGTGGACTTTCCTATATTTGACCAATGGTCTTTGCTATACTCGATGAGGGGCCTTTGTTATACTCGATTAGGGGACTTTGTTATACTCGACCAGGGGACTTTGATATACTCGATCAGGGTATTTTGTTAAATCGACCAGAGAACTTTGTTATACTCGATGAGGGGCCTTTCTTATACTCGATAAGGGGACTTTGTTATACTCGACGAAGGGACTTTGTTATATTCAATGAGGTCAACTTTGTTATACTCGATCAGGGGACTTTATTTTACTCGATGATTGGCCTTTTTTATACTCGATCAGGGGCCTTTGTTATACTAGATGAGGGGACTTTGTTATACTCGCTTAGGGGCCTTTTTGGACTTGATCAGGGGCCTTTGTTATACTCGATAAGGGGATTTTGTTATTTTCGAGCAGGAGGCTTTGTTATACTCGATCAGATGACTTTGCTATACTCGACCAATGGACTTTGTTATAATCGATGAGCGGCCTTTGTTATACTCGATCAGGGGACTTTCTGATACTCGACCAGAGGACTTTGTTATACGCGATCATTGGACTTTTTTATACTCGACGAGAGGACTTTGTTATACTCGATCAGGGGATATGTTGTACTCGATCAGGGGACTTTGTTATGCTCAACCAGGGGACTTTGTTATACTCGGTCAGGGGACTTTGTTATACTCGACCAGGGGACTATTTATACTTGACCAATGGACTTTGTTATACTCATTGAGGGGCCTTTGTTATACTCGATCAGGGGACTTTGTTATACTCGACTAGGTGACTTTGTTATACGTGACCAGGGAACTTTTTTATACTCGACCAGAGGACTTTGTTATACTCGATTAGGGGATATGTTATCCTCGATCAGGGGACTTTTTTATGCTCGATCAGGGGACTTTGTTGTACTCGAGCAAGGGGCTTTGTTATACTCGATGAGGGGCCTTTGTTTTACCTGGATTAGGGGACTTTGTTATACTCGACCCGGACCTTCTTAAACCTCGATCAGGGTACTTTGTTATACTCGACCAGAGGACTTTTGTTATACTCGATGAGGGGCCATTGTTATACTCGATCAGGTGACTTTGTTATACTCGTTGAGGGGACTTTGTTATACTCAATGAGGGGCCTTTGTTACACTCGATCACGGGAGTTTGTTATACTCGATTAGGGGCCTTTGTTATACTCGATGAGGGGGCTTTGTTATACTCGACCAGGGGACTTTGCTATACTCGATCAGGGGACTTTGTTATACTCGACCAGGAGGCTTTTTTATACTTGATCAGGAGTGTTTGTCATACTCGACCAGAGGCCTTTCTTATACTCGATCGGGGGACTTTGTTATAGTCGATAAGTGGACTTACCTATATTTGACCAATGGACTTTGCTATACTCGGTGAGGGGCCTTTGTTATACTCGATTAGGGGACTTTCTTATACTCGACCAGGGGACTTTGTTATACTCGATCAGGGTACTTTGTAAAATCGACCAGATGACTTTGTTATACTCGATGAGAGGCCTTTGTTATACTCGTTGAGGGGACTTTGTTATATTCGATGAGGCGGCTTTGTTATACTCGATCAGGGGACTTTGTTTTACTCGATGAGGGGCCTTTGTTATACTCGATCAGGGGCCTTTGTTAGACTAGATGAGGGGACTTTGTTATACTCGCTTAGGGGCCTTTTTTGGACTTGATCAGGGGCCTTTGTTATACTCGATCAGGGGATTTTTTTATACTCGATCAGGGGATTTTGTTATTTTCGAGCAGGGGGCTTTGTTTTACTCGATCAGTGGACTTTGTTATACTCGTCCAGGAGGCTTTGTTAAACTCGCTCAGGTGACTTTGCTATACTCGACCAGGGGACTTTGTTATACTCGATCAGAGGACATTCTTATACTGGAACAGGGACTTTTTTATACTAGACCAATGGACTTTGTTATACTCGACGAGCGGCCTTTGTTATACTCGATCAGGGGACTTTGTTATACTCGACCAGGGGACTTTGTTAAACGCGATCATTTGACTTTTTTATACTCGACCAGAGGACTTTGTTATACTTGTCCAGGGGGCTGTGTTATACTCGATCAGGTGACGTTGTTATACTCGATCAGGTGACTTTGCTATACTCGACCGGAGGACTTTGTTATAATCGATGAGGGGACTTTGATATGCTCGATCTAGGGACTTTGTTATACTGGGCCAGGGGACTTTTTTATACTCGATCAGGGGACTTTGTTATACTGGACCAGGGGACTTTTTTTTACTCGATCAGGGGACTTTGTTATACTCGATCAAGCGACTTTTGTTACACTCGATCAGGGGACTTTGTTATACTCGACCAGGGGCCTTTGTTATACTCGATTAGGTGACTATTTTATACTCGATAAGGGGACTTTGTTATAAAAGATCGGGGGACTTTGTTATACTCGATCGGTGGACTTTCCTATATTTGACCAATGGACTTTGCTATACTCGATGAGGGGCCTTTGTTATACTCGATAAGGGGACTTTGTTATACTCGATAAGGGGAATTTGTTATAACCGATAAGGGGACTTTCTTATTCTCGATTAGGCGGCTTTGTTATACTTGATCAGGGGACTTTGTTATACTCGATGAAGGGCCTTTGTTATACTCAATGAGGAGCCTTTGTTATACTAGATCAGGGGACTTTGTTATACTCGATTAGGAGCCATTTTTGGACTCGATCAGTGGTCTTTGTTATACTCGATTAGGGACCTTTGTTATACTCGATGAGGGGGCTTTGTAATACTCGATCAGGGGACTTTGTTATACTCTAACAGGAGGCTTTGTTATACTCGATCAGGGGACTTTGCAATACTCGACCAGGGGACTTTTGTTATACTCGATCAAGGTACTTTGTTATACTCGATCAGGGATCTTTGTTATACTCGATTAGGGGCCTTTGTTATACTCGATGAGGGGGCTTTGTTATACTCGATCAGGAGACTTTGTCTTACTGGAGCAGGGGACTTTGTTATACTCGATCAGGGGACTTTGTTATACTCGACCAGGGGATTTTTTATACTTGATCAGGGGACTTTGTTATAATCGATCAGGGGCCTTTGTTATACTTGATTAGGGGACTTTGTTATACTCGATTAGGAGCCTTTTTTGGACTAGATCAGTGGTCTTTGTTATACTCGATTAGGGGCCTTTGTTACACTCGATGAGGGGACTTTGTTATATTCGATCAGGGGACTTTGTTATACTCGATAAGGAGACTTTTTTATACTTGATCAGGGGACTTTGTCATACTCGACCAGAGGCCTTCGTTATAAAAGATCGGGGGACTTTGTTATACTCGAACGGTGGACTTTCCTATATTTGACCAATGGACTTTGCTATACTCGATGAGGGGCCTTTGTTTTTCTCGATTAGGGGACTTTGTTTTCTCGACCAGGGGACTTTGTTATACTCGCTGATCAGGCACTTTACTTATACTCGATCAGACTTTTTTATACTCGACCAGAGGACTTTGTTTACCTGATCAGGGAATTTGTTATACTTAGTTCAGGGGACTTTTGTTATACCTCGTCCAGGGCCTTGTTACCGCTGATCAGGGACTTTGTTATACCTTTATCAGGGACTTGTTCCACTTTTATCAGGCCTCTTCGTTATATTCTGATTAGGACTCTCGTTATAATCGATCAGGGACTTTTGTTTTACTCGATCAGGGACATTGTTATTCTCCATCAAGGAAATTTTGTTATACTCGATCCGGGGACTTTGATATACCTGACATGGGCCTTTGTTATACTTGATCAGGGACTTTGTTAAACCCGATAAGGACTTTGTTATACACGATCAGAACTTGTTATACTTCGCTGTCCAGGGCTTTTGTTGCACTCGATCAGGGACTTTGTTATACTCGATCTGGGGAGTTTGTCTAACTGGGATCAGGGCCCTATACTCGACCGGGGGACTTTTTGATATAATCGATCAGGGGATCTTTGTTATGCTCGATCTGTCGACTTTGTTATACAGGCCAGGGACTTTTTTATACTCGATCAGGGACTTTGCTATACTGGACCAGGGACTTTTTATACTCTGATCAGGGACTTGTTATACCTGATCAGGGGACTTTTGTTATACTCGCGATCAGGGACTTTGTTATACTCAACCAGGAGGACCTTGTTATACTTGATCAGGGGTTATGTTATACGCGATCAGGGGACTTTTTTATACTCGATCAGAGGACTTTGTTATACTCGATGAGGGGATATGTTATACTCGATCAGGGGACTTTTTTATACTCGATCAGGGGACTTTGTTATACTCGATCAGGGGACTTTTTTATACATGACCAATGGACTTTGTTATACTCGATGAGGGGCCTTTGTTATACTCGATCAGGGGACTTTGTTATACTCGACCAGGGGACTTTGTTATACTTATCAGGGGACTTTTTTATACTCGACCAGAGGACTTTGTTATACCCTATCAGGGGAGTTTGTTATACTCGACCAGGGGACATTTATACTTAACCAATGGCCTATGTTATACTCAATGAGGGGCCTTTGATATACTCGACCAGGGGACTTTCTTATACTCGACCAGGGGAATTTGTTATATGCGATCAGGGAACTTTTTTATAATCGACCAGAGGACTTTGTTATACTGGACCAGGGGACTTTGTTATACTCGATCAGGGACCTTTTTTATAAACGATCAGGGAACTTTGTTATACTTGTCCAGGGGACTTTGTTATACTCGATCAGGGGACTTTGTTATACTCGATCAGGAGACTTTGTCTTACTGGATCAGGGCCCTTTGCTATACTCGATCAGGGGACTTTGTTATACTCGATCAGGGGACTTTGTTATACTCGATTAGGGGCCTTTGTTATACTCGATGATGGGGCTTTGTTATACTCGACCAGGGGATTTTGCTACACTCGAACAGGGGCTTTGTTATACTCGATCAGGGGACTTTGTTATACTCGATCTCGAGTGGACTTTTGTTATACTCGATCAGGGAACTTTGTTATACTCGATTAGGGGCCTTTGTTATACTCGATGAGGGGGCTTTGTAATACTCGATCAGGGGAATTTGTTATACTCTAACAGGAGGCTTTGTTATACTCGATCAGGGGACTTTGCAATACTCGACCAGGGGACTTTTGTTATACTCGATCAAGGGACTTTGTTATACTCGATCAGGGAACTTTGTTATACTCGATTAGGGACCTTTGTTATACTTGTCCAGGGGGCTTTGTTATACTCGATCAGGAGACTTTGTCTCACTGGAGCAGGGGACTTTGTTATACTCGATCAGGGGACTTTGTTATACTCGACCAGGGGATTTTTTATACTTGATCAGGGGACTTTGTTATAATCGATCAGGGGCCTTTGTTATACTTGATTAGGGGACTTTGTTATACTCGATTAGGAGCCTTGTTGGACTAGATCAGTGGTCTTTGTTATACTCGAATAGGGGCCTTTGTTACACTCGATGAGGGGGCTTTGTTATACTCGACCAGGGGACTTTGCTATACTCGACCAGGGGACTTTGTTATATTCGATCAGGGGACTTTGTTATACTCGATAAGGAGACTTTTTTATACTTGAATAGGGGACTTTGTCATACTCGACCAGAGGCCTTTGTTATAAAAGATCGGGGGACTTTGTATACTCGAACGGTGGACTTTCCTATATTTGACCAATCGACTTTGCTATACTCGATGAGGGGCCTTTGTTTTACTCGATTAGGGGACTTTATTATACTCGACCAGGGGACTTTATTATACTCGATCAGGGCACTTTGCTATACTCGATCAGGGGACTTTTTTATACTCGACCAGAGGACTTTGTTATACTCGATCAGGGGAATTTGTTATACTCGGTTCCGGGGACTTTGTTATACTCGTCCAGGGGGCTTTGTTATACTCGATCAGGGGACTTTGTTATACTCGATCAGGGGACTTTGTCTTACTCGATCAGGGCCCTTTGTTATACTCAATCAGGGGACTTTGTTATAATCGATCAGGGGACTTTGTTTTACTCGATCAGGGGACTTTGTTATACTCCATCAAGGGACTTTTGTTATTCTTGGTCAGGGGACTTTGATATACTCGACATGGGCCTTTGTTATACTCGATCAGGGGACTTTGTTAAACTCGATAAGGGGACTTTGTTATACACGATCAGGGAACTTTGTTATACTTGTCCAGGGGGCTTTGTTGCACTCGATCAGGGGACTTTGTTATACTCGATCTGGAGAGTTTGTCTAACTGGATCAGAGCCCTATTCTCGACCGGGGGACTTTGATATAATCGATCAGGGGACTTTGTTATGCTCGATCTGTGGACTTTGTTATACAGGGGCAGGAGACTTTTTTATACTCGATCAGGGGACTTTGTTATACTGGACCAGGGGACTTTTTTATACTCGATCAGGGGACTTTGTTATACTCAACCAGAGGACCTTGTTATACTTGATCAGGGGTTATGTTATACGCGATCAGGGGACTTTTTTATACTCGATCAGAGGACTTTGTTATACTCGATGAGGGTATATGTTATACTCGATCAGGGGACTTTTTTATACTCGATCAGGGGACTTTGTTATACTCGATCAGGGGACTTTTTTATACATTACCAATGGACTTTGTTATACTCGATGAGGGGCCTTTGTTATACTCGATCAGGGGAATTTGTTATACTCGACCAGGGGACTCTGTTATACTTATTAGGGGACTTTTTTATTCTCGACCAGAGGACTTTGTTATACCCTATCAGGTGACTTTGTTATACACGACCAGGGGACATTTATACTTGACCAATGGCCTATTTTATACTCAATGAGGGGCCTTTGATATACTCGATCAGGGGACTTTGTTATACTCGACCAGGGGAATTTGTTATATGCGATCAGGGGACTTTTTTATAATCGACCAGAGGACTTTGTTATACTGGACCAGGGGACTTTGTTATACTCGATCAGGGAACTTTGTTATAAACGATCAGGGATCTTTGTTATACTTGTCCAGGGGACTTTGTAATACTCGATCAGGGTACTTTGTTATACTCGATCAGGAGACTTTGTCTTACTGGATCAGGGCCCTTTGCTATACTCGATCAGGGGACTTTGTTATACTCGATCAGGGGACTTTGTTATACTCGACCAGGGGACTTTGCTATACTCGACCATGGGACTTTGTTATACTCGATCAGAGGACTTTGTTATACTCGACCAGGGGATTTTTTATACTTGATCAGGGGACTTTGTTATATTCGATCAGGGTCTTTGTTATACTCGACCTGGGGACTTTGTTATACTCGATCAGGGGACTTTGGAATACTCGACCAGAGGAATTTGTTATACTTGATCAGGTGATATGTTATACTCGATGAGGGGACTTTGTTATACTCGATCAGGGGACTTATTTATACTTGATTAGGGGACTTTGTTATACTCGACCAGGGGACTTTTTTATACTTGACCAATGGACTTTGTTATACTCAATGATGGGCCTTTGTTAAACTCGATCAGGGGACTTTGTCTTACTCGATCAGGGCCCTTTGTTATACTCGACCAGGGGACTTTGTTATAATCGATCAGGGACTTTGTTTCACTCGATCAGGGACTTTGTTATACTCCATCAGGGACTTTGTTATACTCGATCAGGGGACTTTGTTATACTCGATCAGGGACTTTGTCTTACTCGATCAGGGCCCTTTGTTATCTCGACCAGGGACATTGTTATAATCGATCAGGGGACTTTGTTTTACTCGATCAGGGGACTTTGTTATACTCCATCAGGGGACTTTTGTTATACTCGATCAGGGGACTTTGATATACTCGACATGGGCCTTTGTTATACTCGATCAGGGGACTTTGTTAAACTCGATAAGGGGACTTTGTTATACACGATCAGGGAACTTTGTTTTACTTGTCCAGGGGGCTTTGTTGCACTCGATCAGGGGACTTTGTTATACTCGATCTGGAGAGTTTGTCTTACTGGATCAGGGCCCTTTGCTATACTCGACCGGGGGACTTTGTTATAATCGATCAGGGGACTTTGTTATGCTCGATTTGGGGACTTTGTTATACAGGGCCAGGGGACTTTTTGTATTCGATCAGGGGACTTTTTTTTACTGGACCAGGGGACTTTTATACTCGATCAGGGGACTTTGTTATACTCGATCAGGGGACTTTTGTTATACTCGATCAGGGGACTTCGTTATACTCGACCAGGGGCCTTTGTTATCCTCCATCAGAGGACTTTGTTATACTCGATAAGGGGACTTTGTTATACTCAACCAAAGGACCTTGTTATACTTGGATAGGGGTTATGTTATACGCGATCAGGGGACTTTTTTATACTCGATCAGAGGACTTTGTTATACTCGATGAGGGGATATGTTATACTAGATGAGGGGCCTTTGTTATACTCGATCAGGAGACTTTTTTATACTCGATCAGGGGACTTTGTTATACTCGATCAGGGGACTTTTTTATACATGACCAATGGACTTTGTTATACTCGATGAGGGGCCTTTGTTATACTCGATCAGGGGACTTTTTTATACTCGACCAGAGGACTTTTTTATACCTAATCAGGGGACTTTGTTATACTCGACCAGGGGACTTTTTATACTTGACCAATGGCCTATGTTATACTCAATGAGGGGCCTTTGATATACTCGATCAGGGGACTTTGTTATACTCGACCAGGGGAATTTGTTATATGCGATGAGGGGACTTTTTTATAATCGACCAGAGGACTTTGTTATACTGGACCAGGGGACTTTGTTATACTCGATCTGGGAACTTTGTTATAAACGATCAGGGAAATTTGTTATACTTGTCCAGGGGACTTTGTTATACTCGATCAGGGGACTTTGTTATACTCGATCAGGAGACTTTGTCTTACTGGATCAGGGCCCTTTGCTATACTCGATCAGGGGACTTTGTTATACTCAGATCATGGGGGCCTTTTTATACTCGATTAGTTTCTCGACGCTTTGATACATCAGTGGTCTTTGTTATACTCGACCAGGGGACTTTTTATACTTGACCAATGGCTTTTGTTATACTCAATGAGGGGCCTTTGTTATACTCCATCAGGGGACTTTGTTATACTCGACCAGGGGACTTTGTTATATTCGATCAGGGGACATTTTTATACTCGACCAAAGGACTTTGTTATAATGGACCAGGGGACTTTGTTATACTCGATCAAGGAACTTTGTTAGAAACGATCAGGGAACTTTGTTATACTTGTCCAGGGGACTTTGTTATACTCGATCAGGGGAATTTGTTATATTCGATCAGGAGGCTTTGTCTTACTGGATCAGGGCCCTTTGCTATACTCGATCAGGGGACTTTGTTATACTCGATCAGGGGACTTTGTTATACTCGATCAGGGGACTTTGCTATACTCGACCAGGGGACTTTGCTATACTCGACCAGGGGACTTTGTTATACTCGATCAGGGGACTTTGTTATACTCGACCAAGGGAATTTTTTATACTTGATCAGGGGACTTTGTTATATTCGATCAGGGGACTTTGTTATACTCGACCTGGGGACTTTGTTATACTCGATCAGGGGACTTTGTTACACTCGACCAGAGGAATTTGTTATACTTGATCAGGTGATATGTTATACTCGATGAGGGGACTTTGTTATACTCGATCAGGGGACTTTGTTATACTTGATTAGGGGACTTTGTTATACTCGACCAGGGGACTTTGCTTTACTCGACCAGGGAACTTTGTTATATTCGATTAGGGGACTTTGTTATACTCGACCAGGAGACTTTTTTAAACTTGATCAGGGGACTTTGTCATACTCAACCAGAGGACTTTGTTATACTTGATCACGGGATATGTTATACTCGATCAGGGGACTTTGTTATACTCAACCAGGGGACTTTGTTATTCTCCTACAGGGGACTTTGTCGTTCTCGATAAGGGTATTTTGTTATACTCGATTAGGGGCCCTTGTTATACTCGATGAGGGGGCTTTGATATCCTCTACCAGGGGACTTTGCTTTGCTCGACCAGGGGACTTTGTTATATTCGATCAGGGGACTTTGTTATACTCGATAAGGAGACTTTTTTATACTTGATCAGGGGACTTTGTCATACTCGACCAGAGGCCTTTGTTATAAAAGATCGGGGGACTTTGTTATACTCGATCGGTGGACTTTCCTATATTTGACCAATGGACATTGCTATACTCGATGAGGGGCCTTTGTTTTACTCGATTAGGGGACTTTGTTATTCTCGACCAAGGGACTTTGTTATACTCGATCAGCGAACTTTTTTATACTCGACCAGAGGACTTTGTTATACTCGATCAGGGGACTTTGTTATTCTCGATCAGGGGACTTTTTTATACTCGACTGGAGTACTTTGTTATACTCGATCAGGGGAATTTGTTATACTCGGTTCAGGGGACTTTGTTATACTCGTCCAGGGGGCTTTGTTATACTCGATGAGGGGACTTTGTTATACTCGATCAGGGGACTTTGTTTTACTCGATCAGGGTACTTTGTTATACTCCATCAGGGGACTTTTGTTATACTCGATCAGGGGACTTTGATATACTCGACATGAGCCTTTGTTATACTCGATCAGGGGACTTTGCTAACTCGATAAGGGGACTTTGTTATACACGATCAGGGAACTTTTTTATACTTGTCCAGGGGGCTTTGTTGTACTCGATCAGGGGACTTTGTTATACTCGATCTGGAGAGTTTGTCTTACTGATTCAGGGCCCTTTGCTATACTCGACCGGGGGACTTTGTTATAATCGATCAGGGTACTTTGTTTTGCTCGATCTGGGGACTTTGTTATACAGGGCCAGGGGACTTTTTTATACTCGATCAGGGGACTTTGTTATCCTGGACCAGGGGACTTTTTTATACTCGATCAGGGGACTTTGTTATACTCGATCAGGGGACTTTTGTTATACTCGATCAGGGGACTTCGTTATACTCGACCAGGGGCCTTTGTTATCCTCGATCAAGGGACTTTGTTATACTCGATAAGGGGACTTTGTTATACTCAACCAGAGGACCTTGTTATACTTAATCAGGGGTTATGTTATACGCGATCAGGGGACTTTTTTATACTCGATCAGAGGACTTTGTTATACTCGATGAGGGGATATGTTATACTCGATCAGGGGACTTTGTTATGCTCAACCAGGGGACATTGTTATACTCGACCAGGGGACTTTTTATACTTGACCAATGGCCTTTGTTATACTCAATGAGGGGCCTTTGTTATTCTCGATCAGGGGACTTTGTTATACTCGACCAGGGGAGATTGTTATATGCGATCAGGGGACTTTTTTATACTCGACCAGAGTACTTTCTTATACTCGATCAGGGGATATGTTATACTCGACCAGAAGCCTTTGTTATACTCGACCAGAGGACTTTGTTATACTCGATGAGGGGCCTTTGTTATACTCGATTAGGGGACTTTTTTATACTCGACCAGGGGACTTTCTTATACTCGATCAGGGTACTTTGTTATACTCGACCAGAGGACTTTGTTATACTCAGGCAGGAACTGTTATACTCGACCAGGGGTTTTGTCATATTACTCGATCAGGGACTTTGTTATACTCGACCAGGAGACTTTGTTATACGCGATCAGGGGACTTTTTTATACTCGACCAGTGGACTTTGTTATACTTGAACAAGGGATATGTTTTACTCGATCAGGGGACTTTGTTATACTCAACCAGGGGACTTTGTTATACTCGATCAGGGGACTTTGTTATTCTCGATCAGGGAACTTTGTTTTTCTCAATGAGGGGCCTTTGTTATACTCAATCAAGGGACATTTGTTATATTCGACCAGGGGACTTTGTTATACGCGATCAGGGGACTATTTTATACTCGACCAGAGGACTTTGTTATACTTGAACAATGGATATGTTATACTCGATCAGGGGACTTTGTTATACTCAACCAGGGAACTTTATTATACTCGATTAGGGGCCTTTGTTATACTAGTTGAGGGGTCTTTGTTATACTCGACCAGGACTTTACTCTCGACCAGGGGGACTTTGTTATACTCGATCAGGGGACTTTGTTATACTCGTCGAGGGGGCTTTGTTATACTCGATTAGGAGACTTTGTTATACTCGTTCAGAGGATTTTCTTATACTCGATGAGGGGGCTTTGTTGTACTCGAAGATGGTGCTTTGTTATACTCGCTCAGGGACATTGTTATACTCGACCAGGGGACTTTGTTATACTCGATCAGGGGACTTTGTTATACTCGATCAGGGTGCTTTGTTTTTCTCGATCAAGGGACTTTGTTATACTCGATGAGGGGGCTTTGTTTAACTCGATTAGAGGACTTTGTTATATGATGGGACTGTTATACTCATTGAGGGGCCTTTGTTACACTCGATCATGGGACTTTGTTATACTCGATTTGGGGCCTTTGTTTTACTCGATGAGGGGGCTTTGTTATACTCGACCAGGATACTTTGCTATACTTGACCAGGGGACTTTGTCATACTCGATCAGGGGACTTTGTTATACTCGACCAGGAGACTTTTTTATACTTGATCAGGGGAGTTTGTCATACTCAACCAGAGGCCTTTCTTATACTCGATCGGGGGACTTTGTTATAGTCGATCAGTGGACTTTCCTATATTTGACCAATGGACTTTGCTATACTCGATGAGGGGCCTTTGTTATACTCGATTTGGGGACTTTGTTATATATTCAGGGGACTTTGTTATATTCGATGAGGCGGCTTTGTTATACTCAATCAGGGACTTTGTTATACTCGACCAGGGGACTTTGTTATATTCGATCAGGGTATTTTGCAAAATCGACCACAGGACTTTGTTATACTCGATGAGGGGCCTTTGTTATACTCGATCAGGGAACTTTGTTATACTCGACGAGGGGACTTTGTTATATTCGATGAGGCGGCTTTGTTATACTCGATCAGGGGACTTTGTTTTACTCGATGAGGGGCCTTTGTTATACTCGATCAGGGGCCTTTGTTATACCTGATGAGGGGACTTTGTTATACTCGCTTAGGGGCCTTTTTTGGACTTGATGAGGGGCCTTTGTTATACTCGATCAGGGGACTTTTTTATACTCGACCAGAGGACTTTGTTATACTTGAACAAGGGATATGTTATACTCGATCAGGGGACTTTGTTATACTCAACCAGGAGACTTTGTTATACTCGATCAGGGGACTTTGTAATTCTCGATCAGGGAACTTTGTTATACTCGATTAGGGGCCTTTGTTATACTCGATGAGGGGGCTTTGTTATACTCGACCATGGGACTTTGCTATACTCGACCAGGGGACTTTGTCATACTTGATCAGGGGACTTTGTTATGCTCAACCAGGGGACATTGTTATACTCGACCAGGGGACTTTTTATACTTGACCAATGGCCTTTGTTATACTCAATGAGGGGCCTTTGTTATGCTCGATCAGGGGACTTTGTTATACTCGACCAGAGGACTTTGTTATACGCGATCAGGGGACTTTTTTATACTCGACCAGAGTACTTTCTTATACTCGATCAGGGGATATGTTATACTCGATCAGGAGACTTTGTTATGCTCAACCAGGGGACTTTGTTATACTCGAACAGGGGACTTTGTTATCCTCGATCAGGGGACTTTTTTATACTTGACCAATGGACTTTGTTATACTCGATGAGGAGCCTTTGTTATACTCGAGCAGGGGACTTTGTTATATTCGACCAGGGGACTTTGTTATACTCAATCAGGGGACTTTTTTATACTCGACCAGAGTACTTTGTTATACCATATCAGGGGACTTTGTTATACTCTACCAGGGGACTTTTTATACTTGACCAATGGCCTTTGTTATACTCAATGAGGGGCCTTTGTTATACTCAATCAGGGGACTTTGTTATACTCGACTAGGGCACTTTGTTATATGCGATCAGGGGACTTTTTTATACTCGATCAGAGGATTTTGTTATACTCGATCAGGGGATATGTTATACTCGAACACGGGACTTTGTTATGCTCAACCAGGGGACTTTGTTTTACTCGATCAGGGGATATGTTATACTCGATCAGGGGACTTTGTTATACTCAACCTGGGGACTTTTTTTATACTCGATCAGGGGACTTTGTTATACTCGATCAGGGAACTTTGTTATACTCGATTAGGGGCCTTTGTTATACTCGATGAGGGGGCTTTGTCATACTCAATGAGGGGCCTTTGTTATACTCGATCAGGGGACTTTGTTATACTCGACCAGGGCACTTTGTTATATGCGATCAGGGGATTTTTTTATACTCGATCAGAGGACTTTGTTATACTCGATCAGGGGATATGTTATACTCGAACACGGGACTTTGTT
>NW_024736342.1:0-17191 GCF_018991925.1 Homarus americanus
TGTCCGACTCTTGCTGCCCGGTGAACTGGCCAAGCATGCCGTGTCTGAGGGCACCAAGGCTGTCACTAAGTACACCTCTTCCAAGTAAGAGGTTACTTGTGCACAACAAACACGCCATCCCACTACTACAACTTAATCGGCTCCATCGGAGCCACAGTTACATGTTAAAGAGACAGTTACCGACAGTGATATATTGAGAGGGAAATAAAAAAAAAAAAAAATTATAATAATCTGCATTCTCTATTGGCGTAGAAACCGGACTAAATCGAAACATAATAAATAAATAAATAAATTCTGCGTGGAGTACTTTTACACCCACTGCAAAGTGACATACATGGAGTGTGTTTTGGCTTCATTTCATGTTTGCAGCACGCCTATTTCATGTAAACAATTTATTTTATTTTATTGTATTTTATTGTATTTTCTTTTATTTTATTTATTTATTTACTTACTTATTCTTTATATATTTATTTGTTACTAGCTCTTGTTTGTTGCACCCACCCACCTCCCGAATTGATGACCTACTATACATTCGTGCCTGCACGAATGTTACCAACTTACCGTTAGGCGATTTGGGTAACCGAAATTAACGCTCTCCTACCACCAACCATTTCGATTGTCATGACAATTATCTTCAGAACAGTTCTTTGGCCCTGAGAAGGGCCGAGTTATAGATGTCTGGTAGGTTTTGTTGTGCTTTTTGTTTTTCCCCAAGGAAGAGGACTTAAGCACGCTCTCCGCGGATGCGCCGGGCCAGCTGGATGTCCTTGGGCATGATGGTAACGCGCTTGGCGTGAATGGCACACAGGTTGGTGTCCTCGAAAAGACCCACCAGGTAAGCCTCAGAGGCTTCCTGCAGAGCCATGACGGCAGACGACTGGAAGCGCAGGTCAGTCTTGAAATCCTGGCGATCTCACGCACCAGGCGCTGGAAGGGCAGCTTCCTGATGAGTAGCTCTGTGCTCTTCTGGTAACGACGGATCTCACGAAGGGCGACGGTTCCGGGCCTGTAACGATGGGGCTTCTTGACACCACCGGTGGCTGGGGCGGACTTGCGAGCTGCCTTGGTGGCAAGCTGCTTCCGTGGAGCCTTGCCTCCAGTGGACTTGCGGGCAGTCTGTTTAGTACGGGCCATCTCGACGACGAAATAGTCAATACGGGCGGCCCGGCAGGCGGGCGGGCTTATATACAGACATTCTCCACCTCAGTGGCCACCCCATTGGCCACGAGTGCCGCATGCGTCATCCGCAAGCTACGCCCCACCTCCAAGAGGGAGGGACGGCCTTGGATGAACGATACTACCGCTGCGTCCACAGCACGCCACCTACTCCCACCAAACCGTGGGCGAAGCCACACCAGGACCACCTGTAGTAGCAACCACAACAACATGACTGGACGAGGCAAAGGAGGCAAGGGACTTGGAAAGGGTGGCGCCAAGCGTCATCGTAAGGTGCTTCGTGACAACATCCAGGGTATCACCAAGCCCGCCATTCGTCGTCTAGCTCGGCGTGGAGGTGTTAAACGTATATCCGGCCTCATCTACGAGGAGACCCGCGGCGTCCTCAAGGTGTTTCTGGAGAACGTCATCCGTGACGCCGTCACCTACACCGAGCACGCAAAAAGGAAGACCGTCACCGCCATGGATGTGGTGTATGCCCTGAAACGGCAGGGCCGCACCCTTTATGGTTTTGGTGGTTAATCAACCTGATGGACGGGCGCACACCACCACCACCACCACGACAAACAAATATACGGACCTAATTTTAGGTCCACATTTAAATCGCTAAAGAGTTGGTTAGACACTGAGTAAATCGTTGAAAATATATCCAATAACATGATCCTCTCTAATTCTGGACTTGTGGTATGAGTATAGGTTGTGTGTGAACGTGTTGGAACCACTTCCTAATAATTGTCAGTCAGTCAGTCACACATCACCTAACCTCCAGGTACCTCACCTAACTTCCTGTAGCGTCACCGAACCTCACGAAATGTAACCCAATGTAGTTTATAATCTATCCTAACATGACATAACATAACCACGCACTATATTACTTCGGTAAGAGTAATGAGTTTTAATACACAAAGTTGCAGTTATCATTCATTCATACATACATACATACATACATACATACATACATACATACATACATACATACATAACATGCTAGTGGCAGGGGGGATTGAAGTGAATTTTAGGAGGATAGAATAGGTGCAGTGGCTAAACAGCGCTTGCGTGAGGGACTTTAAGCAGCAACTCGCCTGGATGCGGCAGGATAGAGTCAGGTCAAGCGTCCGGTGCATGTTGGGTTCCGCCATGGTTTCTCAGTGTTTGGTCGGCTTGATTGTGTGTGTTGTTTTCTTGTTTGGAGGAAATGTCTTGGTATTCTTCTTCTTAGCTTGAAGTTGATTTTCTTCTAACTCTTCTCCTCTTGTTGTTCGTCTTCCTCGTGTCTGCTATCATTCTGTAAAGACTCTCTATATGTATGTAGGTATGAGTGAGTAACAGTTGCCGGTTACAGTGATACTTCATATTCGCTGGTGTTGTACTGTATGGCTTCGGTATTTCTTAATATACAAACGGCACCGTTAGGGGATTGAGGTATTTAAAAACCAGCCTGCATTACTTATATATAGAAATAAATAATGTGGCTTGGACAATAATGACGACTACTCTCTCCTACCTTCCCCAAACAAGGGCTTTTCGAAAGTATACATTGGACACAAATGACTTAGTACATCATAAATTGGTGGTTTAACAAAAGCCCTCATTAGAGAAAGGTGAAGGAGCACACAGTGAACATACAGATTAATGTTTGCACGCGTAGATCATGTAAGGTGAGATGTTGAACACCAGACACGTAGTGTAGTAACTCCCTCACAGATGGCGTTATGAGGGGCCTGATGATGTAGCAGTTACCTCACAGATGGTGTTATGAGGAAATTCACATGATGATGCTGTAGCAAAACATTCACTACGTGTTGTCGTAGCATCTTGGGGACACCACGTGGTCGACATGACTCACTCATTCAAGTGGGTGAGGTGTGGTCCCAGGCCTCTCTATCGTGGAGTCTCAGGGGAAGTATAACTGGGTACCTGGGACCTCACTGTGTGAAGGTGGTTAGCTAGCTTGGGTAAGACTCAACTGCCGAGTTGTTTTTCACTGAGTTAAGCACTGTTCACCACTATTCATCACTGGTCATCACTGGTTCCATTCCTTGGCCAAATGAGATAGTACCTTATGGCAAGAACTTGTTGATAGTCCGCTGGGGAGGAGGGTTCAGGGGAGTGAGTTGGTATGGGCCAACATATAAATAATAATAATAATAATAATAATTAACGGTTTATTGAAAGAGCTTGGCAGCCAGAAGACTGAAAATATACAGTTACATATTTGGGGAATGGGTTACGAATTACAAATAATATACAAGTAACATGAGTGACACAAATAAGACATATAATAACTAGCTGGGGAAAAGCTCAAACTACAGTTCATTTCAACATAGTGACAGTGCAAGGAGTAGTGTTTACTGGGAGTGAGTACACTGATTTATTACAAGTTATCGATAATTTTTACAATGGTTGGGACTGGGCTGTTCTTATAGCGATCAGTTCGTGCACGTATGGGCTGGATGGATGCGGTTGTGGTGTCGAAGAGCAATTCTCGGACTAGGGATCTCAGGTGGTAGTAGGAGCCGGTGTCGGGGATGGTGTAGAAGCTTCTTACCAAATTTGCAGATGAGGTCGTGGTGATGGTCAGTGAGAGTCTAAAGGGTCAGTGTGTTGAGCGCTTCTTGATATGTGGAGTAGGAAGGGTAGAGAATAATCTTGCATGGCCTCTTTTGCACTTTTTCGAGGTGTTTACGTTGTGTGGCATTTAGGGAGGAAGACCAGGTGGAGGAGGCATAGGTGAGCTTGGGAAGTATGAATGTTGTGTAAACACTGAGGAGCTCGTGTGCAGGACCACCGAGGGACTTGAGTCGGCGTAGGAGGTGGAGACGGAAACTGGAGGATTTGATAACTTCACTGACGTGTGGTTTCTAATTTAGTTTGTTGTCTATATGTATGTGTGTGTGTGTGTGTGTGTGTGTGTGTGTGTGTATATACTACTGTACTTTTTAGATCCTCCTACGCAACCTAACCTATTATAGTTAAGTATAGTAGGCTATACACTATTTTGTTAGTATGTGTTATAAAATGAAATTGCATGTTATTATTATTAATATTATTATTATTAATATTATTATTATTATTATTATTAGTAGTAGTATTATTATTATTATTATTGTTATTATTATTACATGCTAATATAATACTAAGTTGCCCGCCAGATTTCCTCAGAGATGGGAGGAGCACATTGGCGGCGGTGGTGTTTATACTCCGCCCGATTACTGATTCCTATTCACCGAGCCAGAGCTGGCGGGCGGCGTGTTATGTGCCACGTTTTGTTTCCCATTGGGCGTACCGCTCAGCTGGGGAGTAGGAGATTTCATAAAAAGAAAGTTTGAGTGGAGAGCACACCTTTTCCTTCACATACAGTTATCTTAGACCATCTACTAGTATAATAGTTTGCACAAAAATACTCTACACTCTTTCTAGGTTATTGTTATGTTGTTTTTTTTTTTTTTGACTTCTCATCAGATTGTGCATTCAACTAATATACACTATTAGTGTGTTTATTATTATGTTTTATAGTATTATTTCGTATAATATTGGGTAACACAATTATAGTCACTAATATACACTATTAGTGTGTTTATTATTATGTTTTATAGTATTATTTCGTATAATATTGGGTAACACAATTATAGTCACTAGTATAGTTTATTATTGGGGTTTATAGCAGTTTGTGGTCTAATAGTATCATGCTTTATGAGTGGTGTTCTATGTAGTGATGATTAGGCAATAAAATATGCTTTGGGTGTTTATAGCAGTTTTTGTGGTCTACTAGTATCATGCTTTATGGGTGGTGTTCTATGTAGTGATGATTAGGCCATAAAATATGCTTTTGGTTTATTGCTAACAAAATATACTTTGCTCTACCGCTGTAGTGCAATACATGGTGAAACTTACATACACCGTTAATAAAGTATTGATGGAAGAAGAAGTAAGAGGAAGAATTGTGGAGGTAATGAACAGTGAGACAATGTATAGCCTCCGGGATGGCGGCAGCGTTTCTGTTATTAATATATAATAAGCCAATAGGAAAATATGTTGTTGTCTCTACCTGTATTATTACCTTTGCGATAGCATGGTTAAATTTGGGGAGGACAGAGGAAGGAGCAGGAGGTTAGGAAGGGATTTGTAGTGGGAGAGATAGTGTCTGTGATCCTCGGGTCACCACTCCTCGGATTGTGTCAGTTCAAGTTTAGAAGCTCCAACAACTTTCCCTGAATACGAATTGGCAACCTATCGATTTACAACAGGTACCTACTTACTGCTACAGTAGGTGAACAGGGACCAAGGGGGCTAGGAATAGTGTCCAAACAACTTGCTCCTGCCTGCCTGTGTGATGTAGTCGTGGCCAGAATTAGGTTAGGATACAGACACATCTGGCAAGTTAGTAACGCTGTACCCATACCTGAACACTCAGCATGTAAACTTTGTGATACACCTTTAAAGCACTATATTATTGAATGTGACACTGTCAAAGACTTCAGGCCACCTCACTTATTGTATCTTGAACTATGTCATTACTTCATTGAGGACATTACATTCTTGCTGTTTATCCCAAATTGGCTAGCTAGCTAGCCCACACTGATTAGTCTACAATTACAATATGACTCCAATGTATGCTGCTGGTAAATGTGTACTGTCAATGAACCAGAGTGAAAATAAGGTCGCCTCCCTGGCTGCTGCTGCTGCTGCTGCTTCTTGCGCCCTTCTAAGTCCCGTTTAAGTCCCCCACCCCAGGCCCCCGCAGTACCCCTTCACATCTACACCATTCAAAAACATTTACACTCAATTTGCACAGAGTGTTATCCTGCAAAACGTTGATGTCGTATATTTCTCTCTTTAAGTGATATCCTGTGGCTCCGAAAGGAGCCTGTTTGGTTAGGTTGTCTTGTGTGAACGAACCTTGGGTTCTTATTTCTTCTCTGTCTTCTTGGGGAGGAGCACAGCTTGGATGTTAGGAAGGACACCCCCTTGGGCAATGGTGACTCCAGACAGGAGCTTGTTCAGCTCTTCGTCATTGCGAATGGCAAGCTGAAGATGACGCGGGATAATGCGGGTCTTCTTGTTGTCGCGGGCGGCGTTACCGGCCAGCTCGAGCACTTCTGCTGCCAGGTACTCCATGACGGCTGCAAGGTACACAGGGGCACCTGCACCAACACGCTCAGCATAGTTGCCTTTACGCAAGAGACGGTGGATCCTACCCACGGGGAACTGGAGTCCGGCCCTGCTAGAACGGGACTTTGACTTGCCCTTCACTTTGCCTCCCTTGCCGCGTCCTGACATGTTGCTGCTGCTGCTTTTCGTGATAGGAGTTAAATTTCCGCCCGCCACCTTGGTCTTTTATACCAAGCTCAGGATCAGGCCAGGTGGCCGTCCCGCGGACCCAACCAATGTAAGAGAGCCGTAGCTGTTAGTCTGATCCTGAGCGGCCCGCCGGTATATATATGAAAGCAGTCATTAGTTTTCAATTTCTGCCCGCGCCACGAGTAACTGTGCCGCCATGCCTCCCCAAAATGGAAAAGGCTGCCAAGAAGGCTGGAAAGGCTCCAGAAGGCCATTGCTGGCGGTGACAAGAAGAAGAAGCTTTAGGAGGAAGGAAAGCTACAGCATCTACATCTACAAGGTACTGAATCAAGTGCACCCCGACACAGGAGTCTCCTCCAAAGCTATGTCCATCATGAACTCTTTCGTGAACGACATCTTCGAGCGCATCGCTGCCGAGGCTTCCCGCCTGGCGCACTACAACAAACGCTCCACCATTACAAGTCGGGAAATCCAGACAGCTGTCCGACTCTTGCTGCCCGGTGAACTGGCCAAGCATGCCGTGTCTGAGGGCACCAAGGCTGTCACCAAGTACACCTCTTCCAAGTAAGAGGTTACTTGTGCACAACAAACACGCCATCCCACTACTACAACTTAATCGGCTCCATCCGAGCCACAGTTAAAAAAAAAAAAAAAAATTATAATAATCTGCATTCTCTATTGGCGTAGAAACCGGACTAAATCGAAACATAATAAATAAATAAATAAATTCTGCGTGGAGTACTTTTACACCCACTGCAAAGTGACATACATGGAGTGTGTTTGGGCTTCATTTCATGTTTGCAGCACGCCTATTTCATGTAAACAATTTATTTTATTTTATTGTATTTTATTGTATTTTCTTTTATTTTATTTATTTATTTATTTACTTATTCTTTATATATTTATTTGTTACTAGCTCTTGTTTGTTGCACCCACCCACCTCCCGAATTGATGACCTACTATACAATCGTACCTCCACGAATGTTACCAACTTACCGTTAGGCGATTTGGGTAACCGAAATTAACGCTCTCCGACCACCAACCATTTCGATTGTCATGAAAATTATCTTCAGAACAGTTCTTTGGCCCTGAGACGGGCCGAGTTATAGATGTCTGGTAGGTTTTGTTGTGCTTTTTGTTTTTCCCCAAGGAAGAGGACTTAAGCACGCTCTCCGCGGATGCGCCGGGCCAGCTGGATGTCCTTGGGCATGATGGTAACGCGCTTGGCGTGAATGGCACACAGGTTGGTGTCCTCGAAAAGACCCACCAGGTAAGCCTCAGAGGCTTCCTGCAGAGCCATGACGGCAGACGACTGGAAGCGCAGGTCAGTCTTGAAATCCTGGGCGAGCTCACGCACCAGGCGCTGGAAGGGCAGCTTCCTGATGAGTAGCTCTGTGCTCTTCTGGTAACGACGGATCTCACGAAGGGCGACGGTTCCGGGCCTGTAACGATGGGGCTTCTTGACACCACCGGTGGCTGGGGCGGACTTGCGAGCTGCCTTGGTGGCAAGCTGCTTCCGTGGAGCCTTGCCTCCAGTGGACTTGCGGGCAGTCTGTTTAGTACGGGCCATCTCGACGACGAAATAGTAAATACGGGCGGCCTGGCAGGCGGGCGGGCTTATATACAGACATTCTCCACCTCAGTGGCCACCTCATTGGCCACGAGTGCCGCATGCGTCATCCGCAAGCTACGCCCCACCTCCAAGAGGGGGGGACGGCCTTGGATGAACGATACTACCGCTGCGTCCACAGCACGCCACCTACTCCCACCAAACCGTGGGCGAAGCCACACCAGGACCACCTGTAGTAGCAACCACAACAACATGACTGGACGAGGCAAAGGAGGCAAGGGACTTGGAAAGGGTGGCGCCAAGCGTCATCGTAAGGTGCTTCGTGACAACATCCAGGGTATCACCAAGCCCGCCATTCGTCGTCTAGCTCGGCGTGGAGGTGTTAAACGTATATCCGGCCTCATCTACGAGGAGACCCGCGGCGTCCTCAAGGTGTTTCGGGAGAACGTCATCCGTGACGCCGTCACCTACACCGAGCACGCAAAAAGGAAGACCGTCACCGCCATGGATGTGGTGTATGCCCTGAAACGGCAGGGCCGCACCCTTTATGGTTTTGGTGGTTAATCAACCTGATGGACGGGCGCACACCACCACCACCACCACCACGACAAACAAATATACGGACCTAATTTTAGGTCCACATTTAAATCGCTAAAGAGTTGGTTAGACACTGAGTAAATCTTTGAAAATATATCCAATAACATGATCCTCTCTAATTCTGGACTTGTGGTATGAGTATAGGTTGTGTGTGAACGTGTTGGAACCACTTCCTAATAATTGTCAGTCAGTCAGTCAGTCAGTCAGTCAACATTCACCTAACCTCCAGGTACCTCACCTAACTTCCTGTAGCGTCACCGAACCTCACGAAATGTAACCCAATGTAGTTTATAATCTATCCTAACATGACATAACATAACCACGCACTATATTACTTCTGTAAGAGTAATGAGTTTTAATACACAAAGTTGCAGTTATCATTCATTCATACATACATACATACATACATACATACATACATACATACATACATAACATGCTAGTGGCAGGGGGGATTGAAGTGAATTTTAGGAGGATAGAATAGGTGCAGTGGCTAAACAGCGCTTGCGTGAGGGACTTTAAGCAGCAACTCGCCTGGATGCGGCAGGATAGAGTCAGGTCAAGCGTCCTGTGCATGTTGGGTTCCGCCATGGTTTCTCAGTGTTTGGTCGGCTTGATTGTGTGTGTTGTTTTCTTGTTTGGAGGAAATGTCTTGGTATTCTTCTTCTTAGCTTGAAGTTGATTTTCTTCTAACTCTTCTCCTCTTGTTGTTCGTCTTCCTCGTGTCTGCTATCATTCGGTAAAGACTCTATATATGTATGTAGGTATGAGTGAGTAACAGTTGCCGGTTACAGTGATACTTCATATTCGCTGGTGTTGTACTGTATGGCTTCGGTATTTCTTAATATACAAACGGCACCGTTAGGGGATTGAGGTATTTAAAAACCAGCCTACATTACTTATATATAGAAATAAATAATGTGGCTTTGACAATAATGACGACTACTCTCTCCTACCTTCCCCAAACAAGGGCTTTTCGAAAGTATACATTGGACACAAATGACTTAGTACATCATACATTGGTGGTTTAACAAAAGCCCTCATTAGAGAAAGGTGAAGGAGCACACAGTGAACATACAGATTGATGTTTGCACGCGTAGATAATGTAAGGTGAGATGTTAAACACCAGACACGTAGTGTAGTAACTCCCTCACAGATGGCGTTATGAGGGGCCTGATGATGTAGCAGTTACCTCACAGATGGTGTTATGAGGAACTTCACATGATGATGCTGTAGCAAAACATTCACTACGTGGTGTCGTAGCATCTTGGGGACACCACGTGGTCGACATGACTCACTCATTCAAGTGGGTGAGGTGTGGTCCCAGGCCTCTCTATCGTGGAGTCTCAGGGGAAGTATAACTGGGTACCTGGGACCTCACTGTGTGAAGGTGGTTAGCTAGCTTGGGTAAGACTCAACTGCCGAGTTGTTTTTCACTGAGTTAAGCACTGTTCACCACTATTCATCACTGGTTCCATTCCTTTGCCAAATGAGATAGTACCTTATGGCAAGAACTTGTTGATAGTCCGGTGGGGAGGAGGGTTCAGGGGAGTGAGTTGGTATGGGCCAACATATAAATAATAATAATATTAATAATTAACGGTTTATTGAAAGAGCTTGGCAGCCAGAAGACGGAAAATATACAGTTACATATTTGGGGAATGGGTTACGAATTACAAATAATATACAAGTAACATGAGTGACACAAATAAAACATATAATAACTAGCTGGGGAAAAGCTCAAACTACAGTTCATTTCAACATAGTGACAGTGCAAGGAGTAGTGTTTACTGGGAGTGAGTACACTGATTTATTACAAGTTATCGATAATTTTTACAATGGTTGGGACTGGGCTGTTCTTATAGCGATCAGTTCGTGCACGTATGGGCTGGGCTGGATGCGGTTGTGGTGTCGAAGAGCAATTCTCGGACTAGGGATCTCAGGTGGTAGTAGGAGCCGGTGTCGGGGATGGTGTAGAAGCTTCTTACCAAATTTGCAGATGAGGTCGTGGTGATGGTCAGTGAGAGTCTAAAGGGTCGGTCAGTGTGTTGAGCGCTTCTTGATATGTGGAGTAGGAAGGGTAGAGAATAATCTTGCATGGCCTCTTTTGCACTTTTTCTAGGTGTTTACGTTGTGTGGCATTTAGGGAGGAAGACCAGGTGGAGGAGGCATAGGTGAGCTTGGGGAGTATGAATGTTGTGTAAACACTGAGGAGCTCGTGTGCAGGAACACCGAGGGACTTGAGTCGGCGTAGGAGGTGGAGACAGAAACTGGAGGATTTGATAACTTCACTGACGTGTGGTTTCTAATTTAGTTTGTTGTCTATATGTATGTGTGTGTGTGTGTGTGTGTGTGTGTGTGTGTGTATATACTACTGTACTTTTTAGATCCTCCTACGCAACCTAACCTATTATAGTTAAGTATAGTAGGCTATACACTATTTTGTTAGTATGTGTTATAAAATGAAATTGCATGTTATTATTATTAATATTATTATTATTAATATTATTATTATTATTATTATTAGTAGTAGTATTATTATTATTATTATTGTTATTATTATTACATGCTAATATAATATTAAGTTGCCCGCCAGATTTCCTCAGAGATGGGAGGAGCACATTGGCGGCTGTGTTGTTTATACTCCGCCCGATTACTGATTCCTATTCACCGAGCCAGAGCTGGCGGGCGGCGTGTTATGTGCCACGTTTTGTTTCCCATTGGGCGTACCGCTCAGCTGGGGAGTAGGAGATTTCATAAAAAGAAAGTTTGAGTGGAGAGCACACCTTTTCCTTCACATACAGTTATCTTAGACCATCTACTAGTATAATAGTTTGCACAAAAATACTCTACACTCTTTCTAGGTTATTGTTATGTTGTTTTTTTTTTTTTTTACTTCTCATCAGATTGTGCATTCAACTAATATACACTATTAGTGTGTTTATTATTATGTTTTATAGTATTATTTCGTATAATATTGGGTAACACAATTATAGTCACTAGTATAGTATATTATTGGGGTTTATAGCAGTTTGTGGTCTAATAGTATCATGCTTTATGAGTGGTGTTCTATGTAGTGATGATTAGGCAATAAAATATGCTTTGGGTGTTTATAGCAGTTTTTGTGGTCTACTAGTATCATGCTTTGTGGGTGGTGTTCTATGTAGTGATGATTAGGCAATAAAATATGCTTTGGGTGTTTATAGCAGTTTTTGTGGTCTACTAGTATCATGCTTTATGGGTGGTGTTCTATGTAGTGATGATTAGGCCATAAAATATGCTTTTGGTTTATTGCTAACAAAATATACTTTGCTCTACCGCTGTCGTGCAAAACATGGTGAAACTTACATACACCGTTAATAAAGTATTCATGGAAGAAGAAGAAGAAGAAGAAGAAGAAGAAGAAGAAGTACGAGGTAGAATTGTGGAGGGAATGAACAGTGAGACAATGTAAAGCCTCCGGGATGGCGGCAGCGTTTCTGTTATTAATATATAATAAGACAATAGGAAAATATGTTGTTGTCTCTACCTGTATTATTACCTTTGCGATAGCATGGTTCAATTTGGGGAGGACAGAGGAAGGAGCAGGAGGTTAGGAAGGGAGAGATAGTGTCTGTGATCCTCGGGTCACCACTCCTCGGATTGTTTCAGTTCAAGTTTAGAAGCTCCAACAACTTTCCCTGAATACGAATTCGCAACCTTTCGATTTACAACAGGTACCTACTTACTGCTACAGTAGGTAGGTGAACAGGGACCAAGGGGGCTAGGAATAGTGTCCAAACAACTTGCTCCTGCCTGCCTGTGTGATGTAGTCGTGGCCAGAATTAGGTTAGGATACAGACACATCTGGCAAGTTAGTAACGCTGTACCCATACCGGAACACTCAGCATGTAAACTTTGTGATACACCTTTAAAGCACTATATTATTGAATGTGACACTGTCAAAGACTTCAGGCCACCTCACTTATTGTATCTTGAACTATGTCATTACTTCATTGAGGACATTACATTCTTGCTGTTTATCCCAAATTGGCTAGCTTGCCCACACTGATTAGTCTACAATTACAATATGACTCCAATGTATGCTGCTGGTAAATGTGTACTGTCAATGAACCAGACTGAAAATAAGGTCGCCTCCCTGGCTGCTGCTGCTGCTGCTGCTGCTGCTTCTTGCGCCCTTCTAAGTCCCGTTTAAGTCCCCCACCCCAGGCCCCCACAACCGCCCTTCACATCTACACCATTCTAAATCAATTTCACTCTATTTCCACAATACTATGCTAATTACACGTAAAATAGAGTGTTATCCTGCAAAACGTTGATGTCGTATATTTCTCTCTTTAAGTGATATCCTGTGGCTCCGAAAGGAGCCTGTTTGGTTAGGTTGTCTTGTGTGAACGAACCTAGGGTTCTTATTTCTTCTCTGTCTTCTTGGGGAGGAGCACAGCTTGGATGTTAGGAAGGACACCCCCTTGGGCAATGGTGACTCCAGACAGGAGCTTGTTCAGCTCCTCGTCATTGCGAATGGCAAGCTGAAGATGACGCGGGATAATGCGGGTCTTCTTGTTGTCGCGGGCGGCGTTACCGGCCAGCTCGAGCACTTCTGCTGCCAGGTACTCCATGACGGCTGCAAGGTACACAGGTGCACCTGCACCAACACGCTCAGCATAGTTGCCTTTACGCAAGAGACGGTGGATCCTAACCACGGGGAACTGGAGTCCGGCCCTGCTAGAACGGGACTTTGACTTGCCCTTCACCTTGCCTCCCTTGCCGCGTCCTGACATGTTGCTGCTGCTGCTTTTCGTGATAGGAGTTAAATTTCCGCCCGCCACCTTGGTCCTTTATACCAAGCTCAGGATCAGGCCAGGTGGCCGTCTCGCGGACCCAACCAATGTAAGAGAGCCGTAGCTGCAGCCAGTCTGATCCTGAGCGGCCCGCTCGGTATATAAGGAAAAGTTAGTCGGGCCAGTTTTCAATTCTCTCGCTCCGCGCCACGAGTAACTGTGCCGCCATGCCTCCCAAAACTTCCGGAAAGGTTGCCAAGAAGGCTGGAAAGGCCCAGAAGGCCATTGCCAAGGGTGACAAGAAGAAGAAGCGCAGGAGGAAGGAAAGCTACAGCATCTACATCTACAAGGTACTGAAGCAAGTGCACCCCGACACAGGAGTCTCCTCCAAAGCTATGTCCATCATGAACTCTTTCGTGAACGACATCTTCGAGCGCATCGCTGCCGAGGCTTCCCGCCTGGCGCACTACAACAAACGCTCCACCATTACAAGTCGGGAAATCCAGACAGCTGTCCGACTCTTGCTGCCCGGTGAACTGGCCAAGCATGCCGTGTCTGAGGGCACTAAGGCTGTCACCAAGTACACCTCTTCCAAGTAAGAGGTTACTTGTGCACAACAAACACGCCATCCCACTACTACAACTTAATCGGCTCCATCGGAGCCACAGTTACATGTTAAAGAGACAGTTACCGACAGTGATATATTGAGAGGGAAAAAAAAAAAAAAAAAAATTATAATAATCTGCATTCTCTATTGGCGTAGAAACCGGACTAAATCGAAACATAATAAATAAATAAATAAATTCTGCGTGGAGTACTTTTACACCCACTGCAAAGTGACATACATGGAGTGTGTTTGGGCTTCATTTCATGTTTGCAGCACGCCTATTTCATGTAAACAATTTATTTTATTTTATTGTATTTTATTGTATTTTCTTTTATTTTATTTATTTATTTACTTACTTATTCTTTATACATTTATTTGTTACTAGCTCTTGTTTGTTGCACCCACCCACCTCCCGAATTGATGACCTACTATACATTCGTGCCTGCACGAATGTTACCAACTTACCGTTAGGCGATTTGGGTAACCGAAATTAACGCTCTCCTACCACCAACCATTTCGATTGTCATGAAAATTATCTTCAGAACAGTTCTTTGGCCCTGAGAAGGGCCGAGTTATAGATGTCTGGTAGGTTTTGTTGTGCTTTTTGTTTTTCCCCAAGGAAGAGGACTTAAGCACGCTCTCCGCGGATGCGCCGGGCCAGCTGGATGTCCTTGGGCATGATGGTAACGCGCTTGGCGTGAATGGCACACAGGTTGGTGTCCTCGAAAAGACCCACCAGGTAAGCCTCAGAGGCTTCCTGCAGAGCCATGACGGCAGACGACTGGAAGCGCAGGTCAGTCTTGAAATCCTGGGCGATCTCACGCACCAGGCGCCGGAAGGGCAGCTTCCTGATGAGTAGCTCTGTGCTCTTCTGGTAACGACGGATCTCACGAAGGGCGACGGTTCCGGGCCTGTAACGATGGGGCTTCTTGACACCACCGGTGGCTGGGGCGGACTTGCGAGCTGCCTTGGTGGCAAGCTGCTTCCGTGGAGCCTTGCCTCCAGTGGACTTGCGGGCAGTCTGTTTAGTACGGGCCATCTCGACGACAAAATAGTAAATACGGGCGGCCTGGTTGTTGTTGTTGTATAGATTGTCGGACCGTAGTCCGACACGGGCCTTTGCCTATAGGCGGCCCGTTTGGTGGTTCCGGCTGGAGCTCCAGGAGCAGCGAGACCGGATTGGGATTGGAGGTGGTCCCACCTGCAGATTGGAGGGATACTGCAGGTTGCAAGTGTGAGCGGACCCCTGATCAGTGGACGCTTACCACCGGCCCCCACTCTTGGACGTGGTCAGCCTCGGAGTGGCGCGCCCCCCGAACTGGGGTCCGCACTTGCTGGGAGAGGATGCTTTCTAAGCTATCTGGGTGGTGGGTATCGTGTGATGACCCGGAGTAGGTTGTGAATGTGGTCTGTGTGGGCCTTTCGGGTTAGAGTGGCCGCTGGTGTTGTGTGTGTTTCTTGGGAGATTTGAGTTCTGTCTCGGAGGCTTTGTGTGACCTCGCAATCGAGGAGATAGTGTTCAAGTGGGTTGGCTGCTGGCTCCTGACAGTAGGTGCATTCCGTGACGTCATTTCCTATCATCTGCCAGGAGCACTTGTACCCTAGTCGTAGTCGGTGAAGGCTGACTTGGGTTTGTCTTGGAGTTTTCTTGTCTGCGAAAGGTGGTTCCCCTTTTGTGGCCGCCAGGTACCATTTGGCTGATTGGGAACCAGCGTTGAGTGCATGAAGGAAGCTCTTTTTGATGTGGAGCTTGGTAGTCTTTCTGAGGTGATTTTTGATCTGTTGCACGCTTGCTGGAACTTGGATGTGTACGCTACTGGAACGTGTAGCTGCCTTGGCTGCTTCGTCTGCCACGTCGTTTCCTCCGATCCCTACATGACTGGGAATCCAGTGTAAGACGACTGGTCGGTTTTTGCTTTGGAATTCCTGTAGCTGCGCGAGGATCGAGGTGATGATGTGGACGTTGTCTCTTGGTTGACTGTGTTGCAGCGCTTGCATGGCCGATTTCGAGTCCGTGTGAATTATGACGGACTTGTTGTGTTGTGTTGCGGCGTGTTGTAGGGCCTTTGAGATTGCTACCAGTTCTGTTTGTAGGGTGGAGCAGTCGTTGGAAAGTCTCCATTTGAGGGTCTGACCTTGGGTGTAGAAGGCCGCTCCGGATCTGTGATGTTTTGGGTCCACCGAGCCGTCTGTGAAGTATGATGCTGCATCAGCCGGTGTCTCGGTGGCTATGGCTTGGAGAGTTATTCTTTTGAGGTCCTCCTTCTGGAGGTTGGCTTTACTATCGCCGAGGTCGGTGAATTTGAGTGTGGCTGGTGGAGGGCTCCATGGTGGAGGAACAGTGTAACCATTGTCTCGTGTGTCTTGGTTGTCCTTGACGAGTGTTTCTGCTTGCAGGTGTCGGATGACCTCGCTTGCCTCGTGCGACCAGGTGGCCCCTCGCACTCTGTGGTCGAGGTGGAGGGAGGCGCTGATTCGAATCTTGGCAACTGTGGGCTTGTCTGCTCTACAGATTTTGGCGAGGAGGCCGGCTGTCACCTGCTTGACTCGTACTGCCAGGGGTGGTAGTTCGGTTTCCATTTGCAGATTGCAGATTCTGGTCCACATGGGTGCTCCGAGCATGGTCCTGAGAGCATTGTTTTGAATGACTTCTAGCTTAGCTATTTGGTCTTCTCTCAGTCCAATGAGTGCTGGAGCACTGTAATCTACCAGCGATCTGATGGCGGCTGTGTAGTAGGCTTTGAGCACATGAAGGTTTGCTCCTGCGGATTTGCTGGTGAGCGACCTCATTATATTGTGTCTGCTCTTCGTCCTGTGCCTGAGATACTCGAGTTGCTGCTTGAAGGTGAGTTTCTGGTCAAACCAGATTCCAAGACACTGGTGGGCGTTGGTCCAGACTACCGGCGTGTTTTGTATGGAGAGCATCTTGTCTGGTGTGTCTGTGCAGATGGCCATCGCTTTCGACTTGGCTGGATTTATCTTGAGTCCAAGTCTGTTGCACTCCTCTTCTATAAGTTGGAGTGCGTGTTGCGTGTTGGCTAGTCTGTTCGATCCTCTTACTATAAGCTGTAAGTCGTCTGCATAGCATAGGAGCTTGGCTGTTTGTCTGAAAGGAAGTTTGATTAGATTTTCCATCAGGACATTGAACAGCATTGGACT
>NW_024736343.1:0-16428 GCF_018991925.1 Homarus americanus
CGTGCCCAGTTTGATTTAATAGAAATAAGGTTGTGGGGTCAGAGGTGTACCTTGAGTGTCAGAGGTGTACCTGGGAGGTCAGAGGTGTACCTGGGAGTGTCAGAGGTGTACCTGGGAGGTGAGAAGTGTACCTGGGAGTGTCGGGAGGTGTACCTGGGAGTGTCGGAGGTGTACCTAGCAGTGTCCATGGTGGACCTGGGAGTGTCAGAGGTGTACCAGGGAATGTCAGTGGAGTACCTGGGAGGTCAAAGGTGTACCTGTGAGTGTGAGAGGTGTACCTGGGAGGTGGAGAGGTGTACCTGGGAGTGTGAGAGGTGTACCTGGGAGGACAGCGGTGTACCTGGGAGTGTCGGAGGTGTGCCTGGGAGTGTGAGAAGTGTACCTGGGAGGTCGGCTGTACCTGGGAGGTCGGAGGTGTACCTGGAGTGACAGCGGTGATCTTGGGAGTGTCGGAGGTGTGCCTGGGAGGTGAGAAGTGTACCTGGGAGTGTCGGCTGTGTACCTGGGGAGTGTTGAGGTGTACCTAGGAGTGGCAGAGGTAGCTTGGGAGTGTCAGAGGTGTACCTGGGAGTGTCAGCGGTGTCCCTGGGAGTGTCTGAGGTGTACCTGGGAGTGTCAGAGGTGTGCCTGGGAGTGTCAGAGGTGCACGTGGGAGTGTCAGAGGTGCACTTTGGAGTGTCTGAGGTGTACCTGGGAGTGTCTGACGTGTACATGGCAGTGTCTGAGGTGTACCTGGCAGTGTCTGAGGTGTACCTGGCAGTGTCTGAGGTGTAACTGGCAGTGTGAGCGGTGTACCTGGGAGTGTCAGCGGTGCACCTGGGAGTGTTAGAGGTGAATCAGGGAGTGACAGAGGAGTACCTAGGAGTGTCAGAGGTGTACCTGGGAGTGTCAAAGGTGTACAGGGAAGTGTCAGAGGTGTACCTGGAAGTGTCAGAGGTGTACCTGGGAGGTCAGAGATGTGCCTGGGAGTGTCAGAGGTCTACCTGGGAGTGTCGGACGTGTACCTGGGAGTGTCAGAGGTGTACCAGGGAATGTTAGTGGAGTACTTGGGAGTGTCAGAGGTGTAACTGGGAGTTTCAGAGGTGTACCTTGGAGTGTCAGAGGTGTACTTGGGAGTGTCAGAGGTATACCTGGGAGTGTCAGAGGTGTACCTGGGAGTGTGAGAAGTGTACCTGGGAGTGTGAGAAGTGTACCTGGGAGTGTGAGAAGTGTACCTGGGAGTGTCGGAGGTGTACCTGGGAGTGTCTGAGGTGTACCTGGCAGTGTCTGAGGTGTACCTGGCAGTGTCTGAGGTGTACCTGGCAGTGTCAGCGGTGTACCTGGAGTGTCAGCGGCACCTGGGAGTATCGGAGGTGTACCTGGGAGTGTCAGAGGTGTACCTGGGAGTATCAGAGGTGTACCTGGGAGTGTCAGAGAGGTTTACCTGGGAGTATCAGAGGTGTAACTGGGAATATCGGAGGTGTACCTGGGAATATCGGAGGTGTACCTGGGAGTGTCAGAGGTGTACCTGGCAGTGTCAGAGGTGTACCTGGGAGTGTCAGAGATGTGCCTGGGAATGTCAGAGGTCTATCTGCGAGTGTCGGACGTGTACCTGGGAGTGTCAGAGGTGTACCAGGGAATGTCAGTGGAGTACTTGGGAGTGTCAGAGGTGTACCTGGGAGTGTCAGAGGTGTACCTGGGAGTGTCGGACGGTACCTGGGAGGTCAGAGGTGTACGAGGGATTGTCAGTGGAGTACCTGGGAGTGTCAGAGTTGTACCTGGGAGTGTCGGAGGTGTACCTGAGAGTGTCAGAGGTGTACTTGGGAGTGTCAGAGGTGTACCTGGGAGTGTCAGCGGTGAACCTGGGAGTGTCTGAGGTGTACCTGGGAGTGTCAGAGGTGTGCCTGGGAGTGTCAAAGGTGCACTTGGGAGGCACCTTAGAGTGTCTGAGGTGTACCTGGAGTGTCTGAGGTGTACCTGGCAGTGTCTGGAGGTGTACCTGGCAGTGTTCGGAGGTGCACCTGGCAGTGTCAGCGGTGTACCTGGAGTGTCAGCGATGCACCTGGGAGAATGGGAGGTGTACCTGGGACTGTCAGAGGTGTACTGGAGTATCAGAGGTGTACCTGGGAGTGTCAGAGGTGTACCAGGGAGTGTCAGTGGAGTACCTGGGAGTTCAGTATACCTGGGAGTATCAGAGGTGTAATTGGGAACATTTGAGGTGTACTCTGGGAATATCGGGAGGTACTCAGAGTGTTGTGAAGGTACCAGTGTCAGAGGTGCAACCTGGGAGTGTCAAGAGACAAAGCCTGGGAGTGTCAGAGGTCTATCTGGGAGTGTCGGAGGTGTACCTGGGAGCAAGTCAGGAGGTGCACTTGGGAGTGTCAGAGGTGTACCTGGGAGTGTCAGCGGTGTACCCAGAGTGTCTGAGGTGCACCTGGAGGTCAGAGGTGTGCCTGGAGTGTCAAAGGTGCACTTTGGGAGTGTCAGAGGTGCACCTGGAGGCGTCTGGAGGTGTACCTGGGAGTGTCTGAGGTGTACCTGGCAGTGTGGCGAGGTGTACCTGGCAGTGCCTGGAGGTGTGCCCTGGCAGTGTTCGAGGTGTACCTGGCAGTGTCATGGTGTACTCTGGGAGTGTTGGCGGTGCACCTGGGAGTATCGGAGGTACTGGGAGTGTCAGAGTAAAAACCTGGGAGTATCAGAGGTGTACCTGGGAGCCCAGAGGTACATGGGAGTGTCAGGGGTGCACTGGGAGTCTCGGGAGGTGTAACTGAATGTAAGAGGTACCAGGAGGTCAGTGGAGTACCAAAGCTCAGAGGTGTAGCTGGGAGGTCAGAGATGCCTGGGAGTGTCAGAGTCTATCTAGGAGTCGGACGGTACCTGGGAGTGTCAGAGGTACCAGGAATGTCAGTGGAGCACTTGGGAGTATCAAGAGTGTGCCTGGGAGTGTCAGAGGTGTACCCTTTGAGTGTCAGAGTTGGTACCTGGGAGTGTCAGAGGTGTACTGGGGAGCAAGTCACAGGTGTGGCCTGGGAGTGTGAGTAGGCGGTACCTGGGAGTGTCGGAGGTGTACCTGGGGAGTGTCGTGGAGGTGGTACCTGGCAGTGTCATGGTGTACCTGGGGAGAAGTCAGAGGTGTACCAGGAATGTCAGGAGTACCTGGGAGTGTCAAGAAAATTTATGAGTGTGAGAGGTGTACCTGAGTGTGGGAGGCACGCAGGGAGTGTCGAGGTGTACCTGGGAGTGACAGCGGTGTACCTGGGAGGCCGGAGGTGTGCTCTGGAGGTGGAGAAGTGTACCTGGGGAGTGTCGGTTGTGTACCTGGGAGGTCGGAGGTGTACCTGGGAGTGGCAGAGGTGTACTCTGGGAGTGTCAGAGGTGTACCCTGGGAGTGTCAGCAGGCAATCTGGGAGTGTCTGGAGGTGCCTGGGAGTGTCAGGAGGTGTGCCTGGGAGTGTCAGAGGCACGGGGAGGCCGGGAGGTGCACTTTGGAGTGTCTGAGGCACCTGGGAGTGTCAAAGGTGTACCTGGGAGTGTCGGAGGTGTACCTGGGAGTGTCAGAGGTGTGCCTGGGGGTGTCAGAGGTGCACTTGGGAGGTCAGAGGTGCACTTGGCGTCTGGAGGTGTACCTGGGAGTGTTCGGACGTGAATGATGGCAGTGTCTGGAGGTGTACCTGGCAGTGCCTGGAGGTGTACCTGGCAGTGCCTGAGGTGTAACTGGCAGTGTCAGCGATGCACCTGGGAGACGTGGGAGGTGTACTGGGAGAAGCTGGGGAGGTGTGCCTGGGAGTGTCAGGTGGAGCACCTGGGAGTTTCAAAGGTGCACGGGAGCATCAGAGGTGTAACTGTAAATATCGGAGGTGTACCTGGGAATATCGGAGGTGTACCTGGGAGTGTCAGAGGTGCACCTGGCAGCGTCAGAGGTGCACCCGGGAGGTCAGAGATGTGCCTGTGAGTGTTAGAGGTCCATCTGGGAGTGTCGGACGTACCCGGGGAGTGTCAGGAGGTACCAGGGAATGTCAGGTGAGCACTCTTGGGAGTGTCAGAGGTGTACCTGGGAGCAACAGAGGTGTACCTGGGAGTGTCGGAGGCACCTGGGAGTGTCAGTGGTACCCGGGAGTGTCAGAGGTGTATCTGGGAGTGCCTGGACGTACCTGGGAGTGTCAGAGGTGTACGAGGGATTGTCAGTGGAGCACCTGGGAGCACAGGAGGTGTAACGGGGAGTGTCGGAGGTGTACCTGGGAGCAAGTCAGTGTGCCTGGAGTGTCAAAGGTGCACTTGAGCCAGAGGTGCACCTGGAGGCCTGAGGTGTACCTGGGAGTGTTCTGAGGTGTACCTGGCAGTGTATGAGGTGTACCTGGCAGTGTCAGCGGTGTACCTGGGAGTGTCATGATGCACCTGGGGAGGATTTGGAGCAGGCACCTGGGAGGTCAGAGGTACCTGGGAGCATCAGAGGTGTACCTGGGAGGCCAGAGGTGTACCTGGGAGCAAAGTCAGGAGGTGCAACTGCGAGTCTCGGAGGTAACTGGGAATGTAAGAAAAGGCAACACCAGGAGCAGTCAGGAGTACCTGGGAGTTTAAAGGTGTGGCCTGGGAGGCACAGAGGTGTAACTGGGAATACGGGAGGTGTACCTGAATATCGGAGGTGCACCTGGGAGTGTCGAGGTGTACCTGGCAGTGTCAGAGGTGGGCTCTGGGAGGTTGGGAGAGGTGCCTGGGAGTGCTGGGAGGCTCATTCTGGGAGTAAGCGGACGTACTGGGAGGTTGTAACAATGTCAGGTGAGTACTTGGGAGTGTCAGAGGTGTACCTGGGAGTGTCAGGAGGTACCTTGAGTGTCAGGAGGAAAACCCTGGAGAGTCAGAGGTGTACCTGGGAGTGTCAGAGGTGTACCTGGGAGTGTGAGAAGTGGTACCTGGGAGTGTCGGAGGTGTACCTGGGAGTGTCGGAGGTACCTGGCAGGCCATGGTGTACCTGGAGTGTCAAAGGTACCTGGGAGTGACAGTGGTGGTACCTGGGAGGCTGGAGGTGCCTGGGAGTGTGAGAAGGTACCTGGGAGTGTCGGCTGTGTACCTGGGAGTGTTAGAGGCACCTGGGAGTGGCAGAGGTGTACATGGGAGTGTCAGAGGTACCTGGAGAGTGTGTGGAGAGGTGTACCTGGGAGTGTCAGAGGTGTACCTGGGAGGACAGCGGTGTGGCCTGGGAGCCGGAGGTGTGCCTGGGGAGGTGAGAAGCTTACCTGGGATTGTTTATTGTGTACCTGGGGTGTCGGAGGTGTACCTGGGAGTGGCAGAGGCACTTGGAGTGTCAGAGGCAAAACTGGGAGTGTCAGCGGTACCTGGAGAGTGTCTGGAGGTGTACTGGGAGTGTCAGAGTGTGTGTCTGGAGTGTCAGAGGTGCACGTGGGAGTGTCAGAGTGTGCACTTGGAGTGTCTGAGGTGTACCTGGGAGTGTCTGGACGCGTAACATGGCAGCAGCCTGAGGTGTAACTGCTGCGTGAGCAGTGTACCTGGGAGTCATGGTGCACCTGGAGTGTTAGAGGTGAATCAGGGGTGACAGAGGAGTACCTAGGAGTGTCACAGAGGTGTACCTGGGAGTGTCAGGAGGTACAGGGAAGTGTCAGTGGCGTACCTGGAGTGCTGAGGCCTGGGAGGCCAGAGATGTACCCTGGAGTGTCAGAGATGTACTCAGAGTGTCAAAGGTGTGTACCTTGGAGAAAGGCCAGTGGTGTGCCTGGGAGTGTCTGAGGTGTGGCCTGGGAGTGTCAGAGGCAAAGCCTGGGAGTGTCAGAGGTGTACGGGAGTGTCAGGAGGTGCACTTTGGAGTGTCTATAAAATGGGAGTGCTCACGTGTACATGGGTAGTAAGCCTGAGGTGGCACCGCCAGTGTGAGCAGTGTACCTGGGAGTGTCATGGTGCACCTGGGAGCAGTTAGGGAGGTGAATCAGGAGTGACAGAGGAGTACCAGGGAGTGTCAGAGGTGTACCTGGGAGCAAGCCAGAGGTGTACCGGTGGAGTGCCTGGAGGTGTACCTGGGGAGTGTCAGGAAAATGGGAGGAAATGGATTTGGTACCTGGGAGTGTCAGGGAGGTACCTGGGAGTGTCAAAGGATGCACCTGGGGAGCACGGGAGGTGTGTACCTGGTATGTCAGAGGTGTACAGGAAGTGTCAGTGGCGTACCTGGGAGTGTCAGAGGTGCACGGGAGGCCAGGAGAGGTACCTGGAGTAAGCCAAAGGTGTACCTGGAGAGGTCAGAGGTGCACCTGGGAGTGTCAGAGGTGTACTGGTGGGAGTGTCAGAGGTGTACCTGGGAGGTCAGAGGTGTACCTGGCAGTGTCTGAGGTGTACCTGGCAGTGTCAGCGGTGTACCTGGGAGGTCAAGGATGCACCTGGGAGTATCGTGAGGCCTGGGAGGTCAGAGGTGTACATTGGGTATCAGAGGTGTACCTGGGAGTGTACAGGTGTACCTGGGAGTGTCAGAGGTGTGCCTGGGAGTGTCAAAGTGCACTTGGGAGTGTCAGAGGTGCACCTTGGAGTGTCTGAGGTGTACCTGGGAGTGTCTGAGGTGTACCTGGCAGTGTGCAGGGTGTACCTGGCAGTGTCTGAGGTGTACCTGGCAGTGTCAGCGGTGTACCTGGGAGTGTCAGCGATGCACCTGGGAGTATCGGAAGTGTACCTGGGAGTGTCAGAGATTGCACATTTGGAGTATCAGAGGTGTACACGGGAGTGTCAGAGGTGTACCTAGGAGTGTCAGCGGTGTAAATATGAGTCTCTTAGGTGTAACTGGGAATGTAAGAGGTGTACCAGGGAGTGTCAGTGGAGTACCTGGGAGTCTAAAGGTGTACCTGGGAGTATCAGAGTTGTAACCGGGAATATCGGAGGTGTACCTGGGAGTGTCAGAGGTGTACCTGGGAGTGTCGGGGGTCTATCTGGGAGTGTCGGACGTGTACCTGGGAGTGTCAGAGGTGTACCAGGGAATGTTAGTGGGTACTTGGGAGTGTCAGAGGTGTAACTGGGAGTTTCAGTGGTGTAACTTGGAGTGTCAGAGGTGTACCTGGGAGTGTCAGAGGTATACCTGGGAGTGTCAGATGTGGTCCTGGGAGTGTGAGAAATGTACCTGGGAGTGTGAGAAGTGTACCTGGGAGTGTCGGAGGTGTACCTGGGAGTGTCTGAGGTGTACCTGGCAGTGTCTGAGGTGTACCTGGCAGTGTCTGAGGTGTACCTGGCAGTGTCAGCGGTGTACCTGGGAGTGTCAGCGGTGCACCTGGGAGTATCGGAGGTGTACCTGGGAGTGTCAGAGGTGTACCTGGGAGTATCGGTGTACCTGGCAGTGTCTGAGGTGTACCTGGCAGTGTCTGAGGGTGTACCTGGCAGTGTCAGCTGGTGCCTGGGAGTGTCAGCGGTGCACCCGGGAGTATTGGAGCTGGTACCTGGAGGTGTCAGAGTTGTACCTGGGAGTATCAGAGGTGTACACTGGAGTGTCAGAGGTGTACCTGGGAGTATCAGAGGTGTAACTGGGAATATCGGAGGTGTACCTGGGAATATCGGAGGTGTACCTGGGAGTGCCAGAGGTGTACCTGGCAGTGTCAGAGGTGTACCTGGGGTAGCCAGGAATGTGCCTGGGAATGTCAGAGGTCTATCTGGGAGTGTCGGACGTGTACCTGGGAGTGTCAGAGGTGTACCAGGAATGTCAGTGGGTACTTGGGAGTGTGAGAGGTGTACCTGGGAGTGTCAGAGGTGTACCTGGGGTGTCGGACGTGTACCTGGGAGTGTCAGAGGTGTACGAGGATTGTCAGTGCAGGTACCTGGGAGTGTCAGGGTGTACCTGGAGTATCAGAGGTGTGCCTGGGAGTGTCAAAGGTGCACTTGGGAGTGTCAGAGAGTGCACCTAGAGTGTCTGAGTGTACCTGGGAGTGTGTCTGAGGTGTACCTGGCAGTGTCTGAGGTGTACCTGGCAGTGTCAGAGGTGTACCTGGCAGTGTCAACGGTGTACCTGGGAGTGTCAGCGATGCACCTGGGAGTATCGGAGGTGTACCTGGGACTACCAGGGTGTACCTGGGAGTATCAGAGGTGTACCTGGGAGTGTCCAGAGGTGCCTGGGAGTGTCAGGGGTGTAACTGGGAGTCTCGGAGGTGTAACTGGGAATGTAGAGGTGTACCAGGGAGTGTCAGTGGAGTACCTGGGAGTCTCAAGGTGTACCTGGGAGTATCAGAGGTGTAACTGGGAATATCAGGTTGTACCTGGGAATATCGGAGGTGTACCTGGGAGTGTCAAGTGTACCTGGCAGTGTCAAGAGGTGTACCTGGGAGTGTCAAGTGTGCCTGGGAGTGTCAGAGGTCTATCTGGAGTGTCGGAGGTGTACCTGGGAGTGTCAGAGGTGTACTTGGGAGTGTCAGAGGTGTACCTGGGAGTGGCGGTGTACCTGGGAGTGTCTGAGGTGTACCTGGGAGTGTCAGAGGTGTACCGGGAGTGTCAAGGTGCACTGGGAGTCAAGTGCCTTGGGTGTCTGAGGTGTACCTGGGGCGTCTGAGGTGTACCTGGCAGTGTATGAGGTGTACCTGGCAGTGTCTGAGAGGTGTACCTGGCAGTGTCTGAGGTGTACCTGGCAGTGTCAGCGGTGTACCTGGGAGTGTCAGAGGTACCTGGGAAGATCGGAGGTGTGTACCTGAGTGTCAGAGGTGTACCTGGGAGTATAGAGAGGTGTACCTGGGAGTTCCAAGGGGTGTACCTGGGAGTGTCAGAGGTGTACCTGGGAGTGTCAGAGGGTGTACCTGGGAGTGTCCAGAGGTGTGTACCTGGGGTGTCAGAGGTGTACGGGGAGTGTCGGAGGTGCACATGGGAGTGTATTAGATGTACCTGGGAGTGTCGGAGGTGTACCTGGGAGTGTCGGAGGTGTACCTGAGAGTGTCAGAGGTGTGCCTGGGAGTGTCAAGTGTACGCAGAGTGTCAGCGTGTACCGGGAGTGTCTGAGGTGTACCTGGGAGTGTCAGAGAGGTGTGCCTGAGGTGCCTGGGGTGCCAGCAGTGCCTGGGAGTATCGGAGGTGTACCTGGGGAGTGTCAGAGGTGTACCTTGGAGTATCAAGGTGGCACCTAGGAATGTCAGAGGTGTGCCTGGGAGTGTCAGTGTGGTGTAACTGGGAGTCTCAGGTGTTACTGGGGAATGTAGAGGTGTCCCCGAGGTGTCAGTGGGTACTGGGGAGTCTCAAAGGTATGCCTGGGGTATCAAGGGGCAACTTAGAGATATGGGAGGTGTGCCTGGGAATATCAGGTGTACACAAGTGTCAGAGAATTGGCTGGCAGTGTCAGAGGTGTACCTGGGAGTGTCAGAGAGATGTGCTGCAAGTGCTGAGAGGTCTGTGGGGTGTCAGGAGCGTGTGCCTGGGAGTGTCAGGGTGTGCAAAGAGATGTCAGTGGAGTGCTTGGGAGTGTCAGAGGGTGTGCCTGGGGTGTCAGAGGTGTACCTTGGAGTGTCAGAGGTGTGCCTGGGGTGTCTGGAGGTGTGCCTGGGGAGTGTCAAGGTGTGCTGCCTGGGGTGAGAGAGAGGTGTGCCTGGGTGTGGGGTGTGCCTGGGGTGTCGGAGGTGTGCCTGGTGGTGTCAGCGGTGTGCCTCCCGGGTGTGGGGAGTGTACCAGGGAATGTCAGTGGAGTACCTAGGAGTGTCAAGGTGTGCCTGGGGAGTGTCAGAGGTGTGCCTGGGGTGTCAGGCGGTGTGCCTGGGTGTGTCAATGGTGGCACCTGGGAGTGTGTGAGGTGTGCAGGAGGTAGGGGGTGTGCCTGGGGTGTCAGAGGTGGCCTGGGAGTGACAGCGGTGTGCCTGGGAGCTGTCGGGTGTGCCTGGGGTGTGAGGTGTGCCTGGGAGTGTCTGGCTGTGTGCCTGGGGTGTCGGGTGTGCCTGGGAGTGTCAGGGGTGTGCCAAGGTGTCAGAGGTGTGCCTGGGGTGTCCAGCAGTGCACCTGGGGAGTGTCTGAGGTGTGCATGGGGGTGTCAGGGGTGTGCCTGGGGTGTCAGAATTAGCACTTGGGAGTGTCAGAGTGCACCTTGGATTGTCTGAGGTGAACCTGGGGTGACAGCGGGGTGTACCTGGGAGTGTCGGAGGTGTGCCTGGGAGTGTGAAGTGTGCCTGGGGAATTGTGGCTGTGTGCACCTGGGGTGTTGGAGTGTGCCTGGCAGTGTCTGGGGTGTACCTGGCAGAGAATGTCTGAGGGTGTGCCTGGCAGTGTCTGGTGTGACTGGCAGTGTGGCGGTGTGCCTGGGGTGTCACGGTGCCTGGGGAGTGTTTCAGGCAGATAAGGGGCTGACAGAGGAGTATAAGTGTCAGAGGTGTACTGGGAGTGTCAGAGGTGTACCCGGAAGTGTCAGAAGGTGTACCTGGGGTGTCAGAGTGTACCTAGGTGTCTCAGAGGGTGTGCAAGTGTCAGATATGTATCACCAAAGTGTGTCGGACGTGTGCCTGGGAGTGTCAGAGGGTGTGCACGAGGATTGTCAGTGGAGTTACCTGGGAGTGTCAGAGGTGTACCTGGGAGTGTCCGGAGGTGGCCTGAGGAGTGTCAGAGGTGCAGCATGGGGAGTGTGGAGAGAGGTGTGCCTGGGAGTGTCAGCGGTGTGCCTGGGGAGTGTCTGAGGTGTACCTGGGGTCTCCAGAGGTGTGCCTGGGGTGTCAAGGGTGCACTTGGGAGTGTCAGAGGTGCCTTGGAGTGTCTGAGGTGTGCCTGGGGTGTCTGGGGTGTACCCTGGCAGTGTGGGGTGTGCCTGGCAGTGTCTGGTGTACCTGTGTGTCAGGGTGTGCCTGGGGAGTGTCAGCGATGCCTGGGGTATCGGAGGTGTACCTGGGAGTGTCAGAGGTGTACATGGGGAGTATCAGAGGTGTACCTGGGAATTAATGGGTGTACCTAGGAGTGTCAATGGTATAACTGGGAGTCTCTTAGGTGTAACTGGGAATGTAAGAGGTATGCCAAGGAGTGTCAGTGGAGTATAAGTCTCAAGGTGTGCCTGGGGGAGCCCTATCAGAGTTGTAACTGGGAATATCGAAGGTGTACCTGGGAATGTGGAGGAGTGTGCCTGGGAGTGTCAGAGGGTGTACCTGGCAGTGTCAGAGAGGTGTGCCTGGGAGTGTCAGAGATGTGCCTGGGAGTGTCAGGGGTCTATCTGGGGAGTGTCGGATGTGTACACAGGGGTGTGGAGAGGTGTGCCAGGGAATGTTAGTGGGTACTTGGGGTGTCAGAGGGGTGTAACTGGGGTTTTCAGAGTGTAACTGAGTGTCAGGGTGTACCTGGGAGTGTCAGAGGTATGCCTGGGGAGTGTCAGAGGTGTACCTGGGGAGTGTGGGGAGGTGTGCCTGGGGTGTGAAAGTGTGCCTGGGGTGTCGGAGGGTGTGCCTGGGGTGTCTGGGGGTGTGCCTGGCAGTGTCTGGGGGCACCAGTGTCTGGGGTGTGTACCTGGCAGTGTCCAGCAGTGTGCCTGGGGTATCAGCGGTGCACCTGGGGAGTATCGGAGGTGTACCTGGGAGTGTCAGAGGTGTACCTGGGGAGTATCAGAGGTGTACCTGCTTGGTGTCTGGGGTGTACTGGCAGTGTCACAGTGTGCCTGTGGTGTCAGCGGTGTGCAGGGTGTCAGCGGTGCACCTGGGGAATTATCGGAGGAATTAATGCCTGGGAGTGTCAGAAGGTGCTGGGAACCTCAGAGGTGTGCCTGGGAGTGTCAGAAGTGTGCCTGGCAGTGTCAGAAGGTACATTTTTAGAATTATAGAATATTAACGCAAGAGATGTCAGAGGTCTATCCACAAGTGTCGGACATGTACCTGGGAGTGTCAGAGGTGTGCTGGGGAATGTCAGTGGAGTGCTTAGAGGTGTCAGAGGTGTACTGCAGTGTGAGAGGGGTGTACCTGGGGAGTGTCGGACGTGTGCCTGGGAATCAGAGGTGTCTGAGGATTGTCAGTGGAGTACCTGGTAGTGTCAGAGGTGCCTGGGAGTGTCGGAGGTGTACCTGGGAAGTGTCAGAGGTATGCTTGGGAGTGTCAGAGTGTGCCTGCAGTGTCAGCGGTGAACCTGGGGTGTCTGGTGTACCTGGGAGTGTCAGAGGTGTGCAGGTGTCAAGGTGCACTTGGGAGTGTCAAGTGCCTTAGAGTGTCTGAGAATGTACCTGGGAGTGTCTCTGAGGAGTGTGCCTGGCAGTGTCTGAGGTGTACCTGGCAGTGTCTGAGGGTGTTCCTGGCAGTGTCAGCGGTGTACCTGGGGAGTGTCAGCGATGCCTGGGGAGTATCGGAGGTGTACCTGGGACTGTCAGAGGTGTACCTGGGGAATTATCAGAGGTGTGCCTGGAAGTGTCAGAGAGGTGTACCTGGGAGTGTCAGAATTAGCAACTGGGAGTCTCGGATGTGTAACTAGAATGTAAGACGTGTGCCAGGGTGTCAGTGGAGTGCCTGGGAGTCTCAAAGGTGTACCTGGGGTATAAGAGTGTAACTGGGAATATCAGGTGTACCTGGGAATATCGGAGGTGTACCTGGGAGTGTCAGAGTGTACTGGCAGTGTCAGAGGGTATGCCTGGGAGTGTCAGAAATGGCCGCGCAAGTGTCAGAGAGTCTATCTGGGAGTGTCCGGAGGTGTATAAGTGTCAGAGGTGTACTTGGGAGTGTCAGAGTGTACCTGGGAGTGTCATGGTGTACCTGGGAGTGTCTGAGGTGTACCTGGGAGTGTCAGCAGAGGTGTGCCTCCAGGTGTCAAAGGTGCGCCAGGGGAGTGTCAGAGGTGCAGCAAGTGTCTGAGGTGTGCCTGAGAGTGTCTGGGGTGTGCCTGGCGGTGTGGGGTGTACCTGCCAGTGTCTGGGGGCCTGGGGAGTATCAGAGGTGTGCCTGGGGATGTCAGAGGTGTGCCTGAGAGCGTCAGTGTAACTGGTCTCAGGAGGTGTAACTTTGGGAATGTAAGGGCATACTTGGAGTGTCAGTGGAGCACCTGGGAGTCTCAAGGTGTACATACAGGGAGTATCAGAGGTGTAACTGGGAATATCGGAGGTGTGCCTGGGGAATATCAGAGGTGTGCCTGGGGTGTCAGGGGGTGTACTGGCAGTGTGGGGTGTGCCTCAGGGAGTGTCAGAGATGTGCTGGGGTGTCAGAGGTCTATCTGGGGTGTCGGAGGTGTACCTGGGAGTGTCAGAGGTGTACTTGGGAGTGTCAGGGAGGTGTGCCTGGGAGTGTCAGCGGTGTGCCTGGGAGTATCTGAGGTGTGCCTGGGAGTGTCGAGACTGACCTGGGAGAAGTCAAGGTGCTGGGGTGTCAGAGGTGCTGTGGGTGTCTACCGAGGTGTGCCTGGGAGTGTCTGAGGTGTACCTGGCAGTGTATGAGGTGTGCCTGGCAGTGTCTGGGGAATTGTGCCTGGCAGTGTGTCTGAGGTGTACCTGGCAGTGTCAGCAGTGTGCCTGGGAGTGTCAGCGGTGCACCTGGGAGTATCAGGTGTGCCTGGGGTGTCAGAGGAGGTGTGCCTGGGAATCAGAGTGTGCCTGGGGAGTGTCAAGAGTGTACCTGGGAGTGTCAGGGGAGGTGTAAATGGGAGTCTCAGGAGGTGTAACTGGGGAATGTAAGAGGTATGCCAGGGGAGTGTCAGTGGAGTACCTGGGAGTCTCAAAGTGTACATTGGAGTATCAGAGGTGTAACTGGGAATATCGGAGGTGTGCCTGGGAATATCGGAGAGTGTGCACCTGGGAGTGTCAGAGTGTGCCTGTGGCAGTGTGTCAGAGGTGTGGCTGGGGAGTGTCAGGGAGATGTGCCTGGGGTGTCAGGGTCTATCTGGGAGTGTGGGCGTGTGCCTGGGAGTGTGTCAGGGTGTACCAGGGGAATGTCAGTGGAGTACTTGGGGAGTGTCAGAGGTATACCTGGGGTATCAGAGGTGTACCTTGGAGTGTCAGAGGGTGTACCTGGGGTGTCAGAGGTGTACCTGGGGAGTGTCAGGGTGCCTGGGGGTGTGAGAAGTGTGCCTGGGGAGTGTCGGAGGGTGTGCCTGGGGTGTCGGAGGTGTGCCCTGGCAGTGTCCGGGTGTGCCTGGGGAGTGTCAGGGGTGTGCAGAGGGAATGTCAGTGGAGTGCCTGGGGAGTGTCAAGGGTGTGCCTGTATTGAGTGTGGGGAGGTGTGCCTGGGGGTGTGAGGAGAGATTGGCACCTGGGGTGTGGGGGAGGTGTGCCTGGGGAGTGACAGCTTGGTGTGCCTGGGGAGTGTCGGAGGTGTGTGCCTGGGAGTGTAGAAGTGTACCTGGGGTGTCGGCTGTGTGCACCTGGGGTGTCGGAGGTGGCCTGGGGAGTGACAGCCGGTGTGCCTGGGAGTGTCGGAGGTGTGCCTGGGGTGTGAGGAAGTGTGCCTGGGGGAGTGTCGGCTGTGGCATGCCTGGGGTGTTGGGGGTGTGCCTGGGGTGGCAGGGGTGTGCTTGGGGTGTCAGGGGTGTGCCTGGGAGTGTCAGCGGTGTCCTGGGAGTGTCTGAGGTGTGCCTGGGGTGTCCAGAGGTGTGCCTGGGAGTGTCAGAGAGGTGCACGTGGGGGTGAGGTGCACTTTGGAGTGTCTGAGGTGTACCTGGGGAGTGTCTGACGTGTACAGCGGTGTCTGAGGTGTGCCTGGCAATTAACCACAGGGGTGTGCCTGGCAGTGTCTGGTGCAACTGTAGGTGGGCAGTGTGCCTGGGGAGTGTCAGCGGTGCACCTGGGGTGTTAGAGGTGAATCGGGGAGTGACAGAGGTACCTAGGGTGTCAGAGGTGTACCTGGGAGTGTCAAGGTGTACAGGTGATCGAGTATAACAAAGTCCCCTGATCGAGTATAACAAAGTCCCATTATCGAGTATAACAAAGGCCCCTGATCGAGTATAACAAAGTCCCTGATCGAGTATACTAAAGTCCCTTGTACAGGGCCCTGTCTCATCAACAGAACGTATTATATAAATGGGTCAATACATCTGATATTATATTCAGATTCACCACCCTGTAACTTTCCACGTCTATGAGTAAGACATGAGATTGACACGAGCGGGCAACTTACCCAAGAGGGCGAGACCCATAGCTCAGCATTCCTGTAAGCACGCACTGCGATGCCCCTAGCTTCAGTAGCTCACCTCAACTCATATCGAAAGGACGTGACCAAACGTTTATCATAAACGCCGTCCTTTCTCACTCACTCAGACAGTGAGACTTACGTATGATATACACTCAGGAATTATATATACAACCTTTTATAATAAAACAAAGGAACTACCGTTTGGGTTTCGTTACTTAAAACCCAAATATAAATATGGGAACGGACTGGTTAATTGGACAAGCAGCCGATTCATATAGGTGGCAGCGTGTGTACGGATTCTTCAAACTGGTAGTCGTATCATCCGTCTGTGTCTTTGTGAAAACAAGAAACCACACAGCAGTGACGCGTTACATAATCCTAGTGTTTAAACTATATCCCGTATTGAGACGATATGTAGTGAGCTCCCATTCTGTCACATACAATGATTGCAGAATTCGTAATATACAAATATTACAGCCTGTTGGTATATATCCAGATTGCCGGTGAGACTCCACTCAGCATTCCCTAGACATTACAGTGTTGCAGTGTTGAACAACAGTTTGTAACCTGGAATTCAATTGGTATTTCACTAGCAGCTGAGCAGTATTGTCGTGTCGTCAGCGCGAATTACGAATTCCGTGTCATCATACAGATCATATATACGTGGAACTGTGAAAGAATTAGCACACGGCAGTTTTCGCCAGCGAACGACGAGTGTGATAACCAATCATCTGTTTTCGATCGGCGGAGGAGGAACTCACCTAAATCAAGTGGACTCGTCTCTCACCAAAGCAGAAGCGTCATCTCGTTGCCAAGGAAACCAGCAGCAGCGCCGCATCCTAGGGAGAGGCAAGCCCAAACCCCACCCAACTACCCACCTTCAGAACTTTTGAAGGATTCACATTTTCTATACAGACGTACTACCCTGTATAAATAGGTATTAAATTACATAGTTTTACACACATGAACACGTTCGAGATATCTTCACACCCATAGGTTCGTCGGATAGGATTATTTCAATGATAAAGTGTCGAATGTAAGATTAATGTTAAATCTATAATTTACAGTAGTTAAGGTCTGTCTTCTTATTGATAGTTTAAATTAACTACAATTAATATTCATTGTCTTGTAAATGAGGCAAGTGATCTACACTGTTAAGTATTCATTGCCCAAGGGGCTAATAGATAATTTCTAAGTTTCCCATGTCTAATGTAGATGAAATCGAACGCCTAGCGCAACTATTTGCTGATAACCAACTCATCGATGATCAAGCCCAGACTGACATAGATTTTGAGTATGGAACACAGTTAAATGAGTCGGTAGGAAGTGATGAAAGTTATAGACGAATCATTTGACGACTTAAACCGTCGTACCCTACGGTCTGGTAATCACTATAGTACCTCGTTGTTGTTGTTGTTGTATAGATTGT
>NW_024736344.1:0-10868 GCF_018991925.1 Homarus americanus
TCTAACAGTGTGAGTTTACTCTAACAGTGTGAGTTTAGTGTAGCAGTGTGAGTTTCGTCTAACAGTGTGAGTTTAGTCTAGCAGTGTGAGTTTAGTCTAACAGTGCGTTTCGTCTAACAGTGTGAGTTTAGTCTAACAGTGCGAGTTTAGTCTAGCAGTGTGAGTTTGGTCTAACAGTGCGAGTTTAGTCTAGCAGTGTGAGCCTAGTCTAACAGTGTGAGTTTAGTCTAACTGTGTGAGTTTAGCCTAGCAGTGTGAGTTTAGTCTAACAGTGTGAGTTTAGTCTAACAGTGTGAGTTTAGTCTAGCAGTGTGAGTTTAGTCTAACAGTGCGAGTTTAGTGTAGCAGTGTAAGTTTAGTCTAACAGTGTGAGTTTAGTCTAACAGTGTGAGTTTAGTCTAGCAGGGTGAGTTTAGTCTAGCAGTGTAAATTAGTCTAACAGTATGAGTTTAGTCTAACAGTGTGAGTTCGGTCTAACAGTGTGAGTTTAGTCTAACAGTGTGAATTTACTCATACAGTGTGAGTTTAGTCTAGCAGTGTGAGTTTAGTCTAACAGTGTGAGTTTAATCTAGCAGTGTGAGTTTAGTCTAGCAGTGTGAGCTTAGTCTAACAGTGTCAGTTTAGTCTAACATTGTGAGTTTAGTGTAGCAGTGTGAGTTTAGTCAAACAGTGTTTCATCTAACAGTGTGAGTTTAGTCTAACAGTGTCAGTTTAGTCTAACAGTGTGAGTTTAGTGTAGCAGTGTGAGTTTAGTCAAACAGTGTTTCATCTAACAGTGTGAGTTTAGTCTAACAGTGTGAGTTTAGTCTAACAGTGTGAGTTTAGTCTAGCAGTGTGAGTTAAGTCTAACAGTGTGTTTCGTCTAATAGTGTGAGTTTAGTCTAACAGTGTGAGTTTAGTCTAGCAGTGTGAGTTTGGTCTAACAGTGTGAGTTTAGTCTAGCAATGTGAGTTTACTCATACAGTGTGAGTTTAGTCTAACAGTGTGAGTTTAGTCCAGCAGTGTGAGATTGGTCTAACAGTGTGAGTTTAGTCAGCAGTGTGAGTTTACTCATACAGTGTGAGTTTAGTCTAGCAGTGTGAGTTTAGTCTAATAGTGTGAGTTTAGTCTAGCAGTGTGAGTTTAGTCTAATAGTGTGAGTTTAGTCTAGCAGTGTGAGTTTAGTCTAACAGTGTGAGTTTAGTCTAGCAGTGTGAGTTTAGTTTAGCAGTGTGAGTTTGGTCTACCAGTGTGAGTTTGGTCTAACAGTGTGAGTTTAGTCTAGCAGTGTGAGTTTATTCTAACAGTGTGAGTTTAGTCCAGCAGTGTGAGTTTGGTCTAACAGTGTGAGTTTAGTCTAACAGTGTGAGTTTAGTCTAACAGTGTGAGGTTAGTCTAGCAGTGTGAGTTTGTTCTAACAATGTGAGTTTAGTCTAACAGTGTGAGTTTACTCACAGTGTGAGTTTAGTCTATCAGTGTGAGTTTAGTCTAGCAGTGTGAGTTTAGTCTAGCAGTGTGAGTTTGGTCTAGCAGTGTGAGTTTGGTCTAGCAGTGTGAGTTTGGTCTAGCAGTGTGAGTTTAGTCTAGCAGTGTGAGTTTAGTCTAACAGTTTGAGTTTAGTCTAGCAGTGTGAGTTTAGTCTAGCAGTGAGTTTTGTCTCGCAGTGTGAGCCTAGTCTAACAGTGTGAGTTTAGTCTAACAGTGTGAGTTTAGTCTAGCAGTGTGAGTTTAGTCTAGCAGTGTGAGATTAGTCTAACAGTGTGAGTTTAGTCTAACAGTGTGAGTTTAGTCTAACAGTGTGAGTTTAGTCTAACAGTGTGAGTTTAGTCTAACAGTGTGAGTTTAGTCTAACAGTGTGAGTTTTGAGTCTATCAGTGTGAGTTTGGTCTGTCATTTGTGAGTTTGATCCCAATGGTGTGGGGTTTGGTCTAGCAGTGTGAGTTTTGGTCTGTGGTGTGAGTTTGTTCAACAGTGGCAGAGTTTTGAGTCAACAGTCTTGGTTTGCTCCTTGCGGTGTGAGTTTAGTCTGTACTTGGTGTGAGTTTAGTCTAACAGTGTGAGTTTTGATCTGGCAGTTTGAGTTTGATCTGCGGTGTGGTTTATTCTGGGTGTGGGGTTTGATCCTGGCAGTGTGACTTGGTGTGACATCGGTTTTAGTCTAACAGTGTGAGTTTAGTGTACCAGTGTGAGTTTAGTCAAACAGTGTTTCATCTAACAGTGTGAGTTTAGTCTAACAGTGTGAGTTTAGTCTAACAGTGTGAGTTTCGTCTAACAGTGTGAGTCTAACAGTGTGAGTTTACTGTAAAACTGTGTGAGTTTAGTCTAACAGTGTGAGTTTAGTCTAACAGTGTGAGTTTGGTCTAACAGTGTGAGTTTAGTCTAACAGTGTGAGTTTACTCATACAGTGTGAGTTTAGTCTAGCAGTGTGAGTTTAGTCTAGCAGTGTGAGTTTAGTCTAGCAGTGTGAGTTTAGTCTAACAGTGTGAGTTTATTCTAGCAGTGTGAGTTTAGTCTATCAGTGTGAGCTTAGTCTAACAGTGTCAGTTTAGTCTAACAGTGTGAGTTTAGTGTAGCAGTGTGCGTTTAGTCAAACAGTGTTTCATCAAACAGTGTGAGTTTAGTCTAACAGTGTGAGTTTAGTCTAGCAGTGTGAGTTTAGTCTAACAGTGTGTTTCGTCTAACAGTGTGAGTTTAGTATAACAGTGTGAGTTTAGTCTAGCAGTGTGAGTTTGGTCTAACAGTGTGAGTTTAGTCTAGCAGTGTGAGTTTACTCATACAGTGTGAGTTTAGTCTAGCAGTGTGAGTTTAGTCTAATAGTGTGAGTTTAGTCTAGGAGTGTGAGTTTAGTCAAACAGTGTGAGTTTAGTCAGTGTAAGTTTAGTCTAACAGTGTGAGTTTAGTCTAGCAGTGTGAGTTTGGTCTAACAGTGTGAGTTTAGTCTAACAGTGTGAGTTTAGTCTAACAGTGTGAGTTTAGTCAAACAGTGGGTTTAGTCTAGCAGTGTGAGTTTAGTCTAACAGTGTGAGTTTAGTCTAGCAGTGTGAGTTTAGTCTAGCAGTGTGAGTTTAGTCTAACAGTGTGAGTTTAGTCTAACAGTGTGAGTTTAGTCTAGCAGTGTGAGTTTAGTTTAACAGTGTGAGTTTTGTCTCGCAGATTGAGCCTAGTTTAACAGTGTGAATTTAGTCAAACAGTGTGAGTTTAGTCTAGCAGTGTGAGTTTTGTCTCACAGTGTGAGTTTGGTTTAGCAGTGTGTGTTTAGTCTAGGAGTGTGAGTTTAGTCTAAGAGTGTGAGTTTAGTCTAGCAGTGTGAGCCTAGTCTAACAGTGTGAGTCTAGTCTAACAGTGTGAGTTTAGTCTAGCAGTGTGAGTTTAGTCTAGCAGTGTAAGTATGGTTTAGCAGTGTGAGTTTAGTCTAACAGTGTGAGTTTAGTCTAGCAGTGTGAGTTTAGTCTAGCAGTGTGAGTTTAGTCTAACAGTGTGAGTTTAGTCTAGCAGTGTGAGTTTAGTCTAGCAGTGAGTTTTGTCTCGCAGTGTGAGCCTAGTCTAACAGTGTGAGTTTAGTCTAACAGAGTGAGTTTAGTCTAACAGTGTGAGTTTAGTCTAGCAGTGTGAGTTTGGTCTAACAGTGTGAGTTTGGTCTAACAGTGTGAGTTTAGTCTAGCAGTGTGACTTTAGTCTAGTAGTGTGAGCCTAGTCTAACAGTGTGAGTTTAGTCTAACAGTGTGAGTTTGGTCTAACAGTGTGAGTTTAGTCTAGCAGTGTGAGTTTAGTCTAGCAGTGTGAGCCAAGTCTAACAGTGTGAGTTTAGTCTAACAGTGTGAGTTTAGTCTAGCAGTGTGAGTTTAGTATAGCAGTGTGAGTTTAGTCTAGCAGTGTGAGTTTAGTCTAGCAGGGTGAGTTTGGTCTAGCAGTGTGAGTTTGGTCTAGCAGTGTGAGTTTGGTCTAGCAGTGTGAGTTTAGTCTAGCAGTGTGAGTTTAGTCTAGCAGTGTGAGCTTAGTCTAGCAGTGTGAGTTTAGTCTAGCAGTGAGTTTTGTCTCGCAGTGTGAGCCTAGTCTAACAGTGTGAGTCTAGTCTAACAGTGTGAGTTTAGTCTAGCAGTGTGAGTTTAGTCTAAGAGTGCGAGTTTAGTCTAGCAGAGTGAGTTTAGTCTAACAGTGTTAGTTTAGTCTAGCAGTGTGAGCTTAGTCTAACAGTGTGAGTTTAGTCTAACAGTGTGAGTTTAGTCTAGGAGGGTGAGTTTAGTCTAGCAGTGTGAGTTTAGTCTAACAGTGTGAGTTTATTCTAACAGTGTGAGTTTAGTCTAGCAGTGTGAGTTTAGTCTAATAGTGTGAGTTTAGACTAGAAGTGTGAGTTTAGTCTAACAGTGTGAGTTTAGTCTAGCAGTGTGAGTTTAGTCTAACAGCGTGAGTTTAGTCTAGCAGTGTGAGTTTAGTCTAGCAGTGTGAGTTTGGTCTAACAGTGTGAGTTTGGACTAACAGTGTGAGTTTAGTCTAGCTGTGTGAGTTTAGTCTAACAGTGTGAGTTTAGTCTAGCAGTGTGAGTTTGGTCTAACAGTGTGAGTTTAGTCTAACAGTGTGAGTTTACTCATACAGTGTGAGTTTAGTCTAACAGTGGGAGTTTATTCTAACAGTGTGAGTTTAGTCTAGCAGTGTGAGTTTGTTCTAACAATGTGAGTTTAGTCTAACAGTGTGAGTTTACTCATATAGTGTGAGTTTAGTCTAGCAGTGTGAGTTTAGTCTAGCATTGTGAGTTTAGTCTAGCAGTGTGAGTTTAGTCTAGCAGTGTGAGTTTGGTCTAGCAGTGTGAGTTTGGTATAGCAGTGTGAATTTATTCTAACAGTGTGAGTTTAGTCTAACAGTGTGAGTTTAGTCTAACAGTGTGAGTTTAGTCTAGCAGGGTGAGTTTAGTCAAGCAGTGTGAGTTTAGTCTAACAGTGTGAGTTTAGTCTAACAGTGTGAGTTTAGTCTAACAGTGTGAGTTTAGTCTGACAGTGTGAGTTTAGTCTAACAGTGTGAGTTTAGTCTAGCAGTGTGATTTTGGTCTAACAGTGTGAGTTTAGTCTAACAGTGTGAGTTTACTCATACAGTGTGAGTTTAGTCTAGCAGTGTGAGTTTAGTCTAACAGTGTGAGTTTAGTCTAGCAGTGTGAGTTTATTCTAAGAGTGTGAGTTTATTCTAGCAGTGTGAGTTTAGTCTAGCAGTGTGAGCTTAGTCTAACGGTGTCAGTTTAGTCTAATAGTGTGAGTTTAGTGTAGCAGTGTGAGTTTAGTCAAACAGTGTTTCATCTAACAGTGTGAGTTTAGTCTACCAGTGTGAGTTTAGTCTAACAGTGTGAGTTTCGTCTAACAGTGTGAGTTTAGTCTAGCAGTGTGAGTTTAGTCTAACAGTGTGAGTTTAGTCTGGCAGTGTGAGTTTAGTCTAACAGTGTGAGTTTAGTCTAGCAGTGTGAGTTTAGTCTAGCAGTGTGAGTTTGGTCTACCAGTGTGAGTTTGGTCTAACAGTGGGAGTTTAGTCTAGCAGTGTGAATTTATTCTAACAGTGTGAGTTTAGTCTAGCAGTGTGAGTTTGGTCTAACAGTGTGAGTTTAGTCTAACAGTGTGAGTTTAGTCTAACAGTGTGAGTTTAGTCTAGCAGTGTGAGTTTGTTCTAACAATGTGAGTTTAGTCTAACAGTGTGAGTTTACTCACAGTGTGAATTTAGTCTAGCAGTGTGAGTTTAGTCTAGCAGTGTGAGTTTAGTCTAGCAGTGTGAGTTTGGTCTAGCAGTGTGAGTTTGGTCTAGCAGTGTGAGTTTGTTCTAGCAGTGTGAGTTTAGTCTAGCAGTGTGAGTTTAATTCTAACAGTGTGAGTTTGGTCTAACGGTGTGGGTTTAGTCTAGCAGTGGAGTTTTGTGCAGGTGCGGCCTAGTCTAACAGTGTGAGTTTAGTCTAACAGTGTGAGTTTATTCTAGCAGTGTGAGTTTAGTCTAGCAGTGAGTTTAGTCTAACAGTGTGAGTTTTAGTCTAACAATTGTGAGTTTAATCTAGCAGTGTGAGTTTAGTCTAACAGTGTGAGTTTAGTCTAGCAGTGTGAGTTTAGTCTAGCAGTGTGAGTTTGTTCTAACAGTGTGAGTTTGGTCTAACAGTGTGAGTTTAGTCTAGCAGTGTGAGTTTAGTCTAGCAGTGTGAGTTTGGTCTAACAGTGTGAGTTTGGTCTAACAGTGTGAGTTTAGTCTAACAGTGTGAGTTTACTCATACAGTGTGAGTTTAGTCTAGCAGTGTGAGTTTAGTCTAACAGTGTGAGTTTAGTCTAGCAGTGTGAGCTTAGTCTAACAGTGTGAGTTTATTCTAGCAGTTTGAGTTTAGTCTAGCAATGTGAGCTTAGTCTAACAGTGTCAGTTTAGTCTAACAGTGTGAGTTTAGTGTAGCAGTGTGAGTTTAGTCAAACAGTGTTTCATCTAACAGTGTGAGTTTAGACTAACAGTGTGAGTTTAGTCTAACAGTGTGAGTTTCGTCTAACAGTGTGAGTTTAGTCTAGCAGTGTGAGTTTACTGTAAGGCTTCATGTGATTTAGTCTAACAGTGTGAGTTTAGTCTAGCAGTGTGAGTTTGGTCTAACAGTGTGAGAGTTTAGTCTAACAGTGTGAGTTTACTCATACAGTGTGAGTTTAGTCTAGCAGTGCAAGGTTTAGTCTGTGGTTGTGAGTTTAGTCTGGCAATTGTGAGTTTAGTCTAACAGAGTGTGAGTTTATTCTAGCAGTGTGAGTTTAGTCTATCAGTGTGAGCTTAGTCCTAACAGTGTCCAGTTTTAGTCCTAACAGTGGAGTTTAGTGTAGCAGTGCTGAGTTTAGTCAAGCAGTGTTTCAAATACAGTGTAGTTTAGTCTAACAGTGTGAGTTTAGTCTAGCAGTGTGAGTTTAGTCTAACAGTGTGTTTCGTCTAACAGTGTGAGTTTAGTCTAACAGTGTGAGTTTAGTCTAGCAGTGTGAGTTTGGTCTAACAGTGTGAGTTTAGTCTAGCAGTGTGAGTTTACTCATTCAGTGTGAATTTAGTATAACAGTGTGAGTTTAGTCTAACAGTGTGAGTTTACTCATACAGTGTGAGTTTAGTCTAGCAGTGTGAGTTTACTCATACAGTGTGAGTTTAGTCTAGCAGTGTGAGTTTAGTCTAACAGTGTGAGTTTATTCTAGCAGTGTGAGTTTAGTCTAGCAGTGTGAGCTTAGTCTAACAGTGTCAGTTTAGTCTAACAGTGTGAGTTTAGTGTACCAGTGTGAGTTTAGTCAAACAGCGTTTCATCTAACAGTGTGAGTTTAGTCTAACAGTGTGAGTTTAGTCTAACAGTGTGAGTTTCGTCTAACAGTGTGAGTTTACTGTAAAACTGTGTGAGTTTAGTCTAACAGTGTGAGTTTAGTCTAACAGTGTGAGTTTGGTCTAACAGTGTGAGTTTAGTCTAACAGTGTGAGTTTACTCATAGAGTGTGAGTTTAGTCTAGCAGTGTGAGTTTAGTCTAGCAGTGTGAGTTTAGTCTAGCAGTGTGAGTTTAGTCTAACAGTGTGAGTTTATTCTAGCAGTGTGAGTTTAGTCTATCAGTGTGAGCTTAGTCTAACAGTGTCAGTTTAGTCTAACAGTGTGAGTTTAGTGTAGCAGTGTGCGTTTAGTCAAACAGTGTTTCATCAAACAGTGTGAGTTTAGTCTAACAGTGTGAGTTTAGTCTAGCAGTGTGAGTTTAGTCTAACAGTGTGTTTCGTCTAACAGTGTGAGTTTAGTATAACAGTGTGAGTTTAGTCTAGCAGTGTGAGTTTGGTCTAACAGTGTGAGTTTAGTCTAGCAGTGTGAGTTTACTCATACAGTGTGAGTTTAGTCTAGCAGTGTGAGTTTAGTCTAATAGTGTGAGTTTAGTCTAGGAGTGTGAGTTTAGTCAAACAGTGTGAGTTTAGTCAGTGTAAGTTTAGTCTAACAGTGTGAGTTTAGTCTAGCAGTGTGAGTTTGGTCTAACAGTGTGAGTTTAGTCTAACAGTGTGAGTTTAGTCTAACAGTGTGAGTTTAGTCAAACAGTGGGTTTAGTCTAGCAGTGTGAGTTTAGTCTAACAGTGTGAGTTTAGTCTAGCAGTGTGAGTTTAGTCTAGCAGTGTGAGTTTAGTCTAACAGTGTGAGTTTAGTCTAACAGTGTGAGTTTAGTCTAGCAGTGTGAGTTTAGTTTAACAGTGTGAGTTTTGTCTCGCAGATTGAGCCTAGTTTAACAGTGTGAATTTAGTCAAACAGTGTGAGTTTAGTCTAGCAGTGTGAGTTTTGTCTCACAGTGTGAGTTTGGTTTAGCAGTGTGAGTTTAGTCTAGGAGTGTGAGTTTAGTCTAAGAATGTGAGTTTAGTCTAGCAGTGTGAGCCTAGTCTTACAGTGTGAGTCTAGTCTAACAGTGTGAGTTTAGTCTAGCAGTGTGAGTTTAGTCTAGCAGTGTAAGTATGGTTTAGCAGTGTGAGTTTAGTCTAAGAGTGTGAGTTTAGTCTAGCAGTGTGAGTTTAGTCTAGCAGTGTGAGTTTAGTCTAACAGTGTGAGTTTAGTCTAGTAGTGTGAGTTTAGTCTAGCAGTGAGTTTTGTCTCGCAGTGTGAGCCTAGTCTAACAGTGTGAGTTTAGTCTACCAGTGTGAGTTTAGTCTAGCAGTGTGAGTTTAGTCTAGCAGTCTGAGTTTAGTCTAGCAGTGTGAGTTTAGTCTAACAGTGTGAGTTTAGTCTAGCAGTGTGAGCTTAGTCTATCAGTGTGAGTTTAGTCTAACAGTGTGAGTTTAGTCTAGCAGGGTGAGTTTAGTCTAACAGTGTGAGTTTAGTCTAACAGTGTGAGTTTAGTCTAGCAGTGTGAGTTTGTTCTAACAGTGTGAGTTTAGTCTAACATTGTGAGTTTACTCATACAGTGTGAGTTTAATCATACAGTGTGAGTTTAGTCTAGCAGTGTAAGCTTAGTCTAGCAGTGTGAGTTTAGTCTAGCAGTGTGAGTTTAGTCTACCAGTGTGAGTTTGGTCTAGCAGTGTGAGTTTGGTCTAGCAGTGTGAGTTTGGTCTAGCAGTGTGAGTTTAGTCTAGACAGTGTGAGTTTAGTCTAGCAGTGTGAGTTTAGTCTAGCAGTGTGAGTTTAGTCTAGCAGTGAGTTTTGTCTCGCAGTGTGAGCCTAGTCTAACAGTGTGAGTCTAGTCTAACAGTGTGAGTTTAGTCTAGCAGTGTGAGTTTAGTCTAAGAGTGCGAGTTTAGTCTAGCAGAGTGAGTTTAGTCTAACAGTGTTAGTTTAGTCTAGCAGTGTGAGCTTAGTCTAACAGTGTGAGTTTAGTCTAACAGTGTGAGTTTAGTCTAGGAGGGTGAGTTTAGTCTAGCAGTGTGAGTTTAGTCTAACAGTGTGAGTTTATTCTAACAGTGTGAGTTTAGTCTAGCAGTGTGAGTTTAGTCTAATAGTGTGAGTTTAGACTAGAAGTGTGAGTTTAGTCTAACAGTGTGAGTTTAGTCTAGCAGTGTGAGTTTAGTCTAACAGCGTGAGTTTAGTCTAGCAGTGTGAGTTTAGTCTAGCAGTGTGAGTTTGGTCTAACAGTGTGAGTTTGGTCTAACAGTGTGAGTTTAGTCTAGCAGTGTGAGTTTAGTCTAACAGTGTGAGTTTAGTCTAGCAGTGTGAGTTTGGTATAACAGTGTGCGTTTAGTCTAACAGTTTGAGTTTACTCATACAGTGTGAGTTTAGTCTAACAGTGGGAGTTTAGTCTAACAGTGTGAGTTTAGTCTAGCAGTGTGAGTTTGTTCTAACAATGTGAGTTTAGTCTAACAGTGTGAGTTTACTCATACAGTGTGAGTTTAGTCTAGCAGTGTGAGTTTAGTCTAGCAGTGTAAGGTTAGTCTAGCAGTGTGAGTTTAGTCTAGCAGTGTGAGTTTGGTCTAGCAGTGTGAGGTTGGTATAGCAGTGTGAGTTTAGTCTAACAGTGTGAGTTTAGTCTTGCAGTGTGAGTTTAGTCTAACAGTGTGAGTTTAGTCTAGCAGTGTGAGTTTAGTCAAGCAGTGTGAGTTTGGTCTAACAGTGTGAGTTTGGTCTAACAGTGTGAGTTTAGTCTAGCAGTGTGAGTTTTTTCTAACAGTGTGAGTTTAGTCTAGCAGTGTGATTTTGGTCTAACAGTGTGAGTTTAGTCTAACAGTGTGAGTTTACTCATACAGTGTGAGTTTAGTCTAACAGTGGGAGTTTAGTCTAACAGTGTGAGTTTAGTCTAGCAGTGTGAGTTTAGTCTAACAGTGTGTGTTTATTCTAGCAGTGTGAGTTTAGTCTAGCAGTGTGAGCTTAGTCTAACAGTGTCAGTTTAGTCTAACAGTGTGAGTTTAGTCTAGCAGTGTGAGTTTAGTCAAACAGTGTTTCATCTAACAGTGTGAGTTTAGTCTAACAGCGTGAGCTTAGTCTAACAGTGTGAGTTTCGTCTAACAGTGTGAGTTTAGTCTAACAGTGTGTTTCGTCTAACAGTGTGAGTTTAGTCTAACAGTGTGAGTTTAGTCTAGGAGTGTGAGTTTGGTCTAACACTGTGAGTTTAGTCTAGCAGTGTGAGTTTACTCATACAGTGTGAGTTTAGTCTAACAGTGTGAGTTTAGTCTAGCAGTGTGAGTTTGGTCTAACAGTGTGAGTTTAGTCTAACAGTGTGAGTTAACTCTACAGTGTGAGTTTAGTCTAGCAGTGTGAGGTTTACTCTAACAGTGTGAGTTTCGTCTAACAGTGTGAGTTTCGTCTAACAGTGTGATTTAGACTAACAGTGTGAGTTTAGTCTAGCAGTGTGAGTTTGTTCTAACAGTGTGAGTTTAGTCTAACAGTGTGAGTTTACTCATACAGTGTGAGTTTAGTCTAGCAGTGTGAGTTTAGTCTAGCAGTGTAAGGTTAGTCTAGCAGTGTGAGTTTAGTCTAGCAGT
>NW_024736345.1:0-13418 GCF_018991925.1 Homarus americanus
TACTCAATCAGGGGACTTTGTTTTTCTCGATGAGGGGGCTTTGTTATACTCGATCAGGGGACTTTGTTATACTCGACCAGGGGACTTTGTTTCTCTCGATCAGGGGACTTTGTTATACTCGACCAGGGGACTTTGTTATGCTCGACCAGGAGCCTTTGTTATTCTCGATCCGGTTCTTTGTTATACTCGATCAGGGGACTTTGTTATACTCGATCAGGGGATTTTGTTGTACTCGTTCTGGGTCTTTGTTATACTCGATGAGGGGCCTTTGTTATACTCGATCAAGGGACTTTGGTATACTCGATCAGGTGACTTTGTTATACTTGTTCAGAGGACTTTGTTATACTCAATCAGGAGACTTTGTTTTACTCGAGCGGGGGGCTTTGTTATATTCGATCAGGGGACTTTGTTATACACAATCAGGGGACTTTGTTTTACTCGAGCAGGGGGCTTTGTTATATTCGATCAGGGGACTTTGTTATCCTCGATGAGGGGGCTTTGTTATACTCGATCATGGGACTTTGTTATAGTCGTCCAGGGGACTTTGTTATACTCAACCAGGTGACATTTTTATACTCGACCAGGTGACATTTTTATACTCGACCAGGGGCCTTTGTTATGCTCGACTAGGGGACTTTGTTATACTCGATCAGAGGACTTTGTTATACTCAATCAGGGGACTTTGTTATACTCGACTAGGGGACTTTGTTTTACTCAATCAGGGAACTTTGTTATACTCGACCAGGGGACTTTGTTATACTCGGTCAGGTGCCTTTGTTATACTCGATCGGGGCCTTTGTTATACTCATTCAGGGGACTTTGTTATAGTCGATCAGGTGACTTTGTTATATTCGTTCATGGGTCTTTTTCATACTCGATCAGGGGGCTTTGTTATACTCGACCAGGGTGCCTTTGTTATGCTCGATCAGGGGACTTTGTTATACTCGATCAAGGGACTTTGTTATACTCAATAAGGGGACTTTGTTATACTCGATCAGGGGACTTTGTTATACTCGATCAGGGGACTTTGTTTTACTCGACCAGGGGACTTTGTTTTACTCAATCAGAGTACTTTGTTATACTCAATCAGGGGACTTTGTTTTTCTCGATGAGGGGGCTTTGTTATACTCGATCAGGAGACTTTGTTATACTTGACCAGGGGACTTTTTTCTCTCGATCAGGGGACTTTGTTATACTCGACCAGGGGACCTTGTTATACTCTACCAGGGTGCCTTTGTTATGCTCGATCATGGGAATTTGTTATACTCGATGAGGGGCTTTGTTATACTGAATCAGGGGACTTTTTATATTTGATCAGGGGTCTTTGTTATACTCGATCAAGGGGGCTTTGTTATACTCGATCAGGTGACTTTGCTATACTCGATCAGGGGCTTTCGTTATACTCGATCAAGGGACTTTGTTATACTCGACCAGGGGAATTTGTTATACTCGACCAGGGTGCCTTTGTTATGCTCGATCAGGGGACGTTTTTATACTCGACCTGGGGCCTTTGTTATGCTCGACAAGGGGACTTTGTTATACTCGATCAGAGGACTTTGTTATACTCAATCAGGGGACTTTGTTATACTCATTCAGGGACTTCGGTTATACCTCATGATCAGGGGACTTTGTTATACTCGACCAGGGGACTTTGTTATGCTCGACCAGGGGCTTTTGTTATGCTCGATCCGGTTCTTTGTTATACTCGATCAGGGGACTTTGTTATACTCGATCAGGGGATTTTGATGTACTCTTTCAGTGTCTTTGTTATACTCGATCAGGGGCCTTTGTTATACTCGATCAAGGGACTTTTGTATACTCGATCAGGTGACGTTGTTATACTTGTTCAGAGGACTTTGTTATACTCAATCAGGGGACTTTGCTTTACTCGAGCAGGGGGCTTTGTTATATTCGATCAGGGGACTTTGTTATACTCGACCAGGGGACTTTGTTTTACTCGATCAGGGGACTTTGTTATAATCGACCAGGGGACTTTGTTATGCTCGACCAGGGGCCTTTGTTATATACGATCCGGGGCTTTGTTATACTCGATCAGGGGACATTGTTATACTCGATCAGGGGACTTTGTTGTAATCGTTCAGGGACTTTGTTATACTCGAACAGAGGCCTTTGTTATACTCGATCAGGGGACTTTGGTATACTCAATCAGGTGACTTTGTTATACTCGTTCAGAGGACTTTGTTATACTCGATCAGGGGGCTTTGTTATACTCGATCAGGGGCCTTTGTCATACTCGATGAGGGGGCTTTGTTATACTCGATCATGGGACTTTGTTATAGTCGTCCAGGGGACTTTGTTATACTCGACCAGGGGACGTTTTTATACTCGACCAGGGGCCTTTGTTATGCTCGACTAGGGGACTTTGTTATACTCGATCAGAGACTTTGTTATACTCAATCAGGGGACTTTGTTATACTCGACCAGGGGACTTTGTTATACTCGGTCAGGTGCCTTTGTTATACTTCGATCGGGGGCCTTTGTTATACTCATTTAGAGGACTTTGTTATACTCGATGAGGGGCCATTTTTATACTCAAGCAGGGGCTTTTGTTATAATCGATCAGGGGACTTTGGTATACTCGATCAGGTGACTTTGTTATATTCGTTCATGGGACTTTGTTATACTCGATCAGGGATCTTTGTTATACTCAAAGACGGGCCTTTGTAATACTCGATGAGGGGTTTTTTTTATACTCGATCAGGGGACTTTGTTTTACTCGCCCAGGGGACTTTGTTATACTCGACCAGGCAGCTTTGTTATACTCGATCAGGGGCGTTTCTTATGCTCGATCTGGGGACTTTGTTATACTCGATCAGGTGACTTTGTTATACTCGGTCAGGGGACTTTGATATACATGATCAGGGGAGTTTGTTATACTCGATCAGGGTACTTTGCTATACTCGATCAGGGGCCTTTGATATATTCGTTTGGGGACTTTGTTATACTCGATCAAGGAACTTTGTTATACTCGTTGAGGAGACTTTGTTATACTCGATTGGGGGACTTTGGTATACTCGATCAGGGGACTTTTTATATTTGATCAGGGGTGTTTGTTATACTCGATCATTGGGGCTTTGTTATACTCGACCAGGGGACTTTGTTTTACTCGATCAGGAGACTTTGTTATACTCGGCCAGGGGACTTAGTTATGCTCGACCAGGAGCCTTTTTGTTATACTCGATCAGGGGACTTTGTTACTTTGTTATACTCGATCAGGGGACTTTGTTATATCAACCAGGGGACTTTGTTTCTCTCGATTAGGGGTGTTTGTTATACTCGACCAGGGGACTTTGTTATGCTCGACCAGGGGCCTTTGTTATGCTCGATCCGGGGCTTTGTTATACTCGATCAGGGGACTTTGTTATACTCGATCAGGGGTCTTTGTTATACTCGATCAGGGGACTTTGTTATACTCGATCAGAGTATTTGTTATACTCAATCAGGGGACTTTGTTTTTCTCGATGAGGGGGCTTTGTTATACTCGATCAGGGGACTTAGTTATACTCGACCAAGAAACTTTGTTATACTCGATGAGGAGACTTTGTTATACTCGACAAGGGGGCTTTGATATACTCGATCAGGGGACTTTTTATATTTGATCAGGGGTCTTTGTTATACTCGATCATTGGGGCTTTGTTATACTCGATCAGGGGCCTTCGTTATACTCGATCAGGGGACTTTGTTATACTCGACCAGGGGACTTTGTTATACTCGACCAGGGTGCCTTTGTTATGCTCGATCAGGGGACTTTGTTATACTCGATCAAGGGACTTTGTTATACTCAATCAGGGGACTTTGTTTTTCTCGATCAGGGGGCTTTGTTATACTCGATCATTGGACTTTGTTATACTCGACCAGGGACTTTGTTTTACTCGATCAGGAGACTTTGTTATACTCGACCAGGGGACTTAGTTATGCTCGACCAGGAGCCTTTTTGTTATACTCGATCAGGGGACTTTGTTATACTCGATCAGGGGACTTTGTTATACTCGATCAGGGGACTTTGTTATATGCAACCATGGGACTTTGTTTCTCTCGATTAGAGGACTTTGTTATACTCGACCAGGGGACTTTGTTATGCTCGACCAGGGGCCTTTGTAAGGCTCGAGCCGGGGCTTTGTTATACTCGATCAGGGGACTTTGTTATACTCGATCAGCAGCCTTTGGTATACTCGATCAGGGGACTTTGTTATACTCAATCAGGGGACTTTGTTATACTCGATCAGGGGACTTTGTTTTACTCGACCAGGGGACTTTGTTTTACTCGATCAGAGTAATTTGTTCAACTCAATCAGGAGACTTTGTTTTTCTCGAGGAGGGGGCTTTGTTATACTCGATCAGGGGACTTTATTATACTCGACCAGGGGACTATGTTTCTCTCGATCAGGGGTCTTTGTTATACCCGACCTGGGGACTTTGTTTTACTCGATTAGGGGACTTTGGTATACTCGACCAGGGGACTTTGTTATGCTCGACCAGGGGCCTTTTTTTTATTCGCTCAGGGGTCTTTGTTATACTCAATCAGAGGTCTTTGTTATACTCGATTAGGGGCCTTTGTTATACTTGACTAGGGGACTTTGTTTTACTCGATCAGGTGATTTTGTTTCTCTCGATCAGGGGACTTTGTTATACTCGCCTTCGGACTTTGTTTTACTCGATCAGGGGAGTTTGTTATACTCGACCAGGGGACTTTGTTATGCTCGACCAGGGTGCCTTTGTTATGCAAGATCATGGGAATTTGTTATACTCGATGAGGGGACTTTGTTATACTAAATGAGAGGTCTTTGTTATACTCGATTAGGGGCCTTTGTTATACTTGACCAGGGGACTTTGTTATACTCGATCAGGGGGCATTGTTATACTCGATCAGGGGACTTTGGTATTCTCGATCTGAGGTCTTTGTTATACTCGATCAGGGGACTTTGTTATACTCGACCAGGGGACTTTGTTATGCTCGACCAGTGTGCCTTTGTTATGCTCGATCATGGGAATTTGTTATACTCGATGAGGGGACTTTGTTATACTCAATCTGGGGATTTTTATATTTGATCAGGGGGCTTTGTTATTCTCGATCAAGGGGGCTTTGTTATACTCGATCAGGGGACTTTGTTAAACTCGATCACGGGCCTTCGTTATACTCGATGAGGGGACTTTGTTTTACTCGATCAGGACACTTTGTTATACTCGACCAGGGGACTTAGTTATGCTCGACCACGAGCCTTTTTGTTATACTCGATCAGGGGACTTTGTTATACTCAATCAGGGGACTTTGTTTTTCTCGATCAGGGGGCCTTGTTATACTCGATCATTGGACTTTGTTATACTCGACCAGGGGACTTTGTTTTACTCGATCAGGAGACTTTGTTATACTCGACCAGGGGACTTAGTTATGCTTGACCAGGAGCCTTTTTGTTATACTCGATCAGGGGACTATGTTATACTCGATCAGGGGATTTTGTTATACTCGATCTGGGGACTTTGTTATATGCAACCAGGGGACTTTGTTTCTCTCGATCAGGGGACTTTGTTATACTCGACCAAAGGACGTTGTTATGCTCGACCAGGGGCCTTTGTTATACTCGATCAGGGGACTTTGTTATACTCGATGAGGGGACTTTGTTATACTCGACTGGGAGGACTTTGTTATATGCAACCAGGGACTTTGTTTCCTTCCTGGATCAGGGGACCTTTGTTATACTCGACCAGGGACTTTTGTTATGCTCGACCAGGGGCCTTTGTTATGCTCGAACCGGGGCTTTGTTATACTCGATCAGGGGACTTTGTAATACTCGATCTAGGGCCTTTGTTATACTCGATCAGGGGACTTTGTTGTACTCGATCAGTGGACTTTGTTATACTCGATCAGGGACTTTGTTTTACTCGACCAGGGGACTTTGTTTTACTCGATCAGAGTACTTTGTTATACTCAATTAGGGGACTTTGTTTTTCTCGATGAGGGGGCTTTGTTATACTCGATCAGGGGACTTTGTTATACTCGACCAGGGGACTTTGTTTCTCTCGATCAGGGGACTTTGTTATACTCGACCAGGGGACTTTGTTATCCTCGATCATGGGAATTTGTTATACTCGATGAGGGGACTTTGTTATGCTGAATCAGGGGACTTTTTATATTTGATCAGGGGTCTTTGTTATACTCGATCAAGGGGGCTTTGGTATACTCGATCAGGTGACTTTGTCATACTCGATCAGGGGCCTTCGTTATACTTGATCAGGGGACTTTGTTATACTCGACCAGGGGACTTTGTTATACTCGACCAGGGTGCCTTTGTTAGGCTCGATCAGAGGACATTTTTATACTCGACCTGGGGCCTTTGTTATGCTCGACCAGGGGACTTTGTTTTACTCGATCAGAGGACTTTGTTATACTCAATTAGGGGACTTTGTTATACTCGACCTGGGGACTTTGTCTTACTCGATCAGGGGACTTTGTTATACTCGACCAGGGGACTTTGTTATACTCGGTCAGGTGCCTTTGTTATACTCGATCGGGGGCCTTTGTTATACTCATTCAGGGGACTTTGTTATACTCGATCAGGTGACTTTGTTATATTCATTCATGGGACTTCGTCATACTCGATCAGGGGGCTTTGTTATACTCGACCAGGGTGCCTTTGTTATGCTCGATCAGGGGACTTTGTTATACTTGATCAAGGGACTTTGTTATACTCAATCAGGGGACTTTGTTTTTCTCTATCAGGGGGCTTTATTATACTCGATCAGAGGGCTTTGTTATACTCGACCAAGGGACTTTGTTTTACTCGATCAGGAGACTTTGTTTTACTCGACCAGGGGACTTTGTTATGCTCGACGAGGAGCCTTTTTGTTATACTCGATAAGGGGGCTTTGTTATACTCGATCAGGAGGCTTTGTTATACTCGAACAAGGGACTTTGTTATACTCGATCAGGGGACTTTGTTATACTCGATCAGGGGACTTTGTTATACTCGACCAGGGGACTTTGTTTCTGTTGACATGGGGACTTTGTTATACTCGACCAGGGGACTTTGTTATGCTCGACCAGGGGCCTTTGTTATGCTCGATCCGGGGCTTTGTTATACTCGATCAGGGAACTTTGTTATACTCGATTAGGGGCCTTTGTTATACTCGATTAGGGGACTTTGTTATACTCGATCACGGGACTTTGTTATATTCGATGAGGGGACTTTGTTTTACTCGACCGGGGGACTTTGTTATCCTCGATCAGGGGACTTTGTTAGACTCGACCAGGGGACTTTGTTTCTGTTGACATGGGGCCTTTGTTATACTCGACCAGGGGACTTTGTTATGCTCGACCAGGGGCCTTTGTTATGCTCGATCCGGTTCTTTGTTATACTCGATCAGGGGACTTTGTTATACTCGATCAGGGGATTTTGTTGTACTCGTTTAGGGTCTTTGTTATACTCGATGAGGGGCCTTTGTTATACTCGATCAAGGGACTTTGGTATACTCGATCAGGTGACTTTGTTATACTTGTTCAGAGGACTTTGTTATACTCAATCAGGGGACTTTGTTTTACTTGAGCAGGGAGCTTTGTTATATTCGATCAAAGGACTTTGTTATACTCAATCAGGAGACTTTGTTTTACTCGAGCAGGGGGCTTTGTTATATTCGATCAGGGACTTTGTTGTACTCGATGAGGGGGCTTTGTTATACTCGATCATGGGTCTTTGTTATAGTCGTCCAGGGGACTTTGTTATACTCGACCAGGGGACGTTTTTATACTCGTCCAGGGGCCTTTGTTATGCTCGACAAGGGACTTTGGTTATAATTTCGATCAGAGGACTTGTTATACTGGAATCATAGGATCTTGTTATACTCGACCAGGACGTTGTTATGCTCGACCAGGGCCTCGTTATGCCTTTAGGATCCGGGCCTTTGTTATGCCGCGATCAGGGATTCTTGTTATACTCGATCAGGGCCTTTGTTATACTCGCGACTAGGGACTTCGTTAAACCCGGATCAGGGACTTTTGTTATACCTCGATTAGGGACTTTGTTTTACTCGACCAGGGGATTCTTGTTTACCTGGGATCAGAGTACTTTGTTATACTCAATCAGAGGACTTTGTTTTTCTCGATGAGGGGGCTTTGTTATACTCGATCAGGGGACTTTGTTATACTCGACCAGGGGAATTTGCTTCTCTCGATCAGGGACTTTGTTATACTCGACCAGGGGACTTTGTTATACTCTACCAGGGTGCCTTTGTTATGCTCGATCATGGGAATTTGCTATTCTCGATGAGGGGACTTTGTTATACTGAATGAGGGGACTTTTTATATTTGATCAGGGGTCTTTGTTATACTTGATCAAGGGGGCATTGTTATACTCGATCAGGTGACTTTGTTATACTCGATCAGGGGCCTTCGTTATACTCGATCAGGGGACTTTGTTATACTCGACCAGGGGACGTTGTTATACTCGACCAGGGTGAGTTTGTTATGCTCGATCAGGGGACGTTTTTATACTCGATCTGGGGCCTTTGTTATGCTTGACCAGGGGACTTTGTTATACTCGATCAGAGGACTTTGTTATACTCAATCAGGGGACTTTGTTATACTCGACCTGGGGACTTTGTCCTACTCGATCAGGGGACTTTGTTATACTCGACCAGGGGACTTTGTTATACTCGGTCAGGTGCATTTGTTATACTCGATCGGGGTCCTTTGTTATACTCATTCAGGGGACTTTGTTATAGTCGATCAGGTGACTTTGTTATATTCGTTCATGGGACTTTGTCATACTCGATCAGGGGGCTTTGTTATACTCGACCAGGGAGCCTTTGTTATGCTCGATCAGGGGACTTTGTTATACTCAATCAAAGGACTTTGTTATACTCAATGATGGGACTTTGTTTTTCTCTATCAGGGGGCTTTGTTATACTCGATCAGGGGACTTTGTTATACTCGACCAGGGGACTTTGTTTTACTCGATCAGGAGACTTTGTTTTACTCGACCAGGGGACGTTGTTATGCTCGACGAGGAGCCTTTTTGTTATACTCGATAAGGGGAATTTGTTATACTCGATCAGGGGACTTTGTTATACTCGACCAGGGGACTTTGTTTCTGTTGACATGGGGACATTGTTATACTCGACCAGGGGACTTTGTTATGCTCGACCAGGGGCCTTTGTTATGCTCGATCCGGGGCTTTGATATACTCGATCAGGAGACTTTGTTATACTTGATTAGGGGCCTTTGTTATACTCGATTAGGGGACTTTGTTATACTCGATCACGGGACTTTGTTATACTCGATGAGGGGACTTTGTTATACTCGACCAGGGGACTTTGTTTTACTCGATCAGAGTACTATATTGTCTCTCAATCAGGGACTTTGTTTTTTCTCGATGAGGCTTTGTTATACTCGATCAGGGGACTTTGTTATACTCACGACCAGAGGATTTTGTTTTCTCTCGATCAGGGGACTTTGTTGCTCCTCGACCAGGGGACTTTGTTATGCTCGACCAGGGGCCTTTGTTGTCGCTCTGATCAGTTCTTTGTTATATCGATCCAGAGACTTTATTCTCAATCAGGGATTTTGTTGTACTTTCGTTCAAGGGTCTTTGTTATACTCGATAGAGGGCCTTTGTTATACTCGATCAAAGGACTTTGGTATACTCGTCAAATTGACTTTGTTATATTTGTTCAGGACTTTGCCTCAATCAGGAGACTTTGTTTTACTCAGGCGAGGGGCTTTGTTATATTCGATCAGGGGACTTTGTTATACTCAATCAGGGGACTTTGTTTTACTCGAGCAGGGGGCTTTGTTATATTCGATCAGGGGACTTTGCTATGCTCGATGAGGGGGCTTTTTTATACTCGATCATGGGACTTTGTTATAGTCGTCCAGGGGACTTTGTTATACTCGACCAGGAGACGTTTTTAAACTCGACCAGGGGCCTATGTTATGCTCGACCATTGGACTTTGTTATACTTGATCAGAGGACTTTGTTATACTCAATCAAAGGACTTTGTTATACTCGACCAGGGGACTTTGTTTTACTCGATCTGGGGACTTTGTTATACTCGACCAGGGGACTTTGTTATACTCGGTCAGGTGCCTTTGTTATACTCGATCGGGGGCCTTTGTTATACTCATTCAGGGGACTTTGTTATACACGATCAGGTGACTTTGTTATATTCGTTCATGGGTCTTTATCATACTCGATTAGGGGAAAACTGTTATACTCGGCAGGGTGCCTTTATTATGCTCGATCAGGGACTTTGTTATACTCGATCAAGGACTTTGTTATACTCAATCAGGGGACTTTTTATGCTTTCGATCAGGGACTTTGTTATACTCGATCAGGGGACTATGTTTTACGCGACCAGGGGACTTTGTTTTACTCGATTAGAGTACTTTGTTATACTTAATCAGGGGACTTTGTTTTTCTCGATGAGGGAGCTTTGTTATACTCAATCAGGGGACTTTGTTATACTCGACCATGGGACTTTGTTTCTCTCGATCAGGGGACTTTGTTATACTCGACCAGGGGACTTTGTTATACTCTACCAGGGTGCCTTTGTTATGCTCGATCATGGGAATTTGTTATACTCGATGAGGGGACTTTCTTATACTGAATCAGGGGACTTTTTATATTTGATCAGGGGTCTTTGTTATACTCGATCAAGGGGGCTTTGTTATACTCGATCAGGTGACTTTGTTATACTCGATCAGGGGCCTTCCTTACACTCGATCAAGGGACTTTGCTATACTCGACCAGGGGACGTTTTTTTGCTCGACCTGGGGCCTTTGTTATTCTCGACCAGGGGACTTTGTTATACTCGATCAGAGGACTTTGTTATACTCAATCAGGGGACTTTGTTATACTCGACATGGGGACTTTGTCTTACTCGATCAGGGGACTTTGTTATACTCGACCAGGGGACTTTGTTATACTCGGTCAGGTGCCTTTGTTATACTCGATCGGGGGCCTTTGTTATACTCATTCAGGGGACTTTGTTATACTCGATCAGGTGACTTTGTTATACTCGACCAGGGGACTTTGTTATACTCGACCAGGGGCCTTTGTTATGCTCGAACCGGTTCTTTGTTATACTCGTTCAAGGGACTTTGTTATACTCGATGAGGGAATTTTGATGTACTCGATCAGGGTCTTTGATATACTCGATCAGGGGCCTTTGTTATACTCGATCAAGGAACTTTGGTATACTCGATCAGGTGACTTTGTTATACTTGTTCAGAGGACTTTGTTATACTCAATCAGGGGACTTTGTTTTACTCGAGCAGGGGGCTTTGTTATATTCGATCAGGGGACTTTGTTATACTCGACCAAAGGACTTTGTTTTTCTCGATCAGGGGACTTTGTTATAATCGACCAGGGGACTCTGTTATGCTCGACCAGGGGCCTTTTTGTTATACTCGATCAGGGGACTTTGTTATACTCGACCAGGGGCCTTTGTTATACAAGATCCGGGGATTTGTTATACTCGATCAGAGGACTTTTTTATACTCGATCAGGGACTTTGTTGTAATCGTTCAGGGGACTTTGCTATACTCGAACAGAGGCCTTTGTTATACTTGATCAGGGGACTTTGGTATACTCAATCAGGTGACTTTGTTATACTCGTTCAGAGGACTTTGTTATACTCGATCAGGGGGCTTTGTTATACTCGATCAGGGGCCTTTGTCATACTCGATGAGGGGGCTCTGTTATACTCGATCATGGGACTTTGTTATAGTCGTCCAAGGGACTTTGTTATACTCGACCAGGGGACGTTTTTATTCTCGACCAGGGGCCTTTGTTATGCTCGACTAGGGGACTTTGTTATACTCGATCAGAAGACTTTGTTATACTCAATCAGAGGACTTTGTTATACCCGACCAGGGGACTTTGTTATTCTCGGTCAGGTGCCTTTGTTATACTCGATCGGGGGCCTTTGTTATACTCACATAGGGGACTTTGTTATACTCGATGAGGGGCCATTTTTATACTCAAGCAGGGGCTTTTGTTATAATCGATCAGGGGACTTTTGTTATACTCGATCAGGGGTCTTTGTTATACTCAAGGAGGGGCCTTTGTAATACTCGATGAGGGTTTTTTTTATACTCGATCAGGGGACTTTGTTTTACTCGCCCAGGGGACTTTCTTATACTCGACCAGGCGGCTTTGTTATACTCGATCAGGGGCGTTTCTTATGCTCGATCTGGGGACTTTGTTATACTCAAGCAGGGGACTTTGTTATACTCGATCAGGTGACTTTGTTATACTCGGTCAGGGTACTTTGGTATACATGATCAGGGGAGTTTGTTATACTCGATCAGGGTACTTTGCTATACTCGATCAGGGGCCTTTGATATACTCGTTTGGGGACTTTGTTATACTCGATCAAGGAACTTTGTTATATTCGATGAGGAGACTTTGTTATACTCGACAAGGGGGCTTTGATATACTCGATCAGGGGACTTTTTATATTTGATCAGGGGTGTTTGTTATACTCGATCATTGGGGCTTTGTTATACTCGACCAGGGGACTTAGTTATGCTCGACCAGGAGCCTTTTTGTTATACTCAATCAGGGGACTTTGTTATACTCGATCAGGGGACTTTGTTATATTCGATCAGGGGACTTTGTTATATGCAACCAGGGGACTTTGTTTCTCTCGATTAGGGGACTTTGTTATACTCGACCAGGGGACTTTGTTATACTCGATCAGGGACTTATTTATATTCAATGAGGACTTTGTTATACTCGATCAGGAGGATATGTTATACTCGACCAAGGACTTTGTTTTACTCGATCAAATTGCTTTGTTATACTCGATGAGGACTTTATTGTCTTTCGACCAGGGGACTTTGTTTCTCTCGATCAGGGGACTTTGTTATACTCGACCAGGGGACTTTGTTTTACTCGATTGGGGGACTTTGGTGTACTCGACCAGGGGACTTTGTTATGCTCGACCAAGGGCCTTTTTTTTATTCGCTCAGGGGACTTTGTTATACTCAATCAGAGGTCTTTGTTATACTCGATTATGGGCCTTTGTTATACTTGACAAGGGGACTTTGTTTTACTCGATCAGGTGATTTTGTTTCTCTCGATCAGGGGACTTTGTTATACTCGCCTTCGGACTTTGTTTTACTCGATTAGGGGACTTTGGTATACTCGACCAGGGGACTTTCTTATGCTCGAGAAGGGGCCTTTTTTTATTTGCTCAGGGGACTTTGTTATACTCAATGAGAGGTCTTTGTTATACTCGATTAGGGGCCTTTGTTATACTTGACCAGGGGACTTCGTTTTACTCGATCACGGGACTTTATTATACTCGATCAGGGGACTTTGTTACACTCGATCAGGGGACTGTCTTATACTCGATGAGAGGTCTTTGTTATACTCGATCAGGGGGCTTTGTTATACTCG